>NW_004524892.1:285947-321091 GCF_000260255.1 Octodon degus | reverse complement strand
TTTACTGCCGTGTTTTTTTTCAGATTGCATTTCCTCCCTATGTTTCTGTAGTTGCTTCTTTACTTCAGATGCTATGAGTTCTGAGAATTCTTTTTTTATTTCAGCAAAGAATTGTGCTCTGAGTTCCTCTATATCTTTCTGCTGTTGCTTATTTACTATTGATGCTATTAATTCATGTATTTGACCCAAGCTAGTGTCCTCTGCACTTGTTCTGGATGGGCATTGGGTTTCCTTCATATGTTTGTGCATTTGATTCTTTACTGCAGATGCTATTAATTAAGGATTTCTTTTTCTATTTCCAATCTGAATTCCTCTATACATTTCTACAGTTTTTTCCTTATTTCAGAAGCTGTTGATTCTTTGCTTTCAGCTGTGTGATTCCCAATTTGTTCTGTGTTATTGTCCTCTGCACTTGTTACGGGTGGGCTTGGGTTCTGAGATTGCATTTTGATCCTTCTCCTCATTTTGTGTAGCACTGTCTTCTGACCTTTGTTGTAGATCTTCATTGTAGTTATAACCTTAGCATGCACTGAAGTTCAGTTGTAGATCTACAAAGTTTGGAGTTTTCCAGCTGTGCCTGACTTGGTTCTGGCTGCTATGCTCAGCTCCTTCCTGCTGCTGCCCTTTAGGGTGAACCTGTTGTGCCCCTCTGGCAAGATGTTCTGCTCCTGGACTTTCTGGGTGGTTCTGTCCTCTACACCCTCTGCAGGGATTGCAGCTGCAGGTTTTCACCCCAGGACTGTATGCCAGGCCTGAAATGAGCCTTGAGGGGACAAGGTGGAGTAGGGCGGGAGAGGCAGCTCTCCCACACACTCACCGGGCCTGGACTAGGACTGGGTCTGGGGGTTCCTGGAAGGTAGCAGAAATTCCTACTCAGCGGGCAATGTGGAGGAGGTGCTGCAGAATGGTGGGGGGCGTCCCAAGGGGATGCAAGAGGGTCTCACCCATGCTGAGCCTGGGCTTTGACCAGTAGTAGGGCCCGTCGGCGCAGGGTAGCTGGAAGCTCTCCGAATTTTCAGTATTGACTTTTTTTCTTGATATGCCACTGAATTTGTGTATCAATTTTAGTAGCATCTCGGTGTGGTTTTTTGGGTCTTCCAAATATAGTATCATGCCATCTGCCAGTAATGATATTTTAACTTCTTCTTTACCTATTCTTATTCCTTTTATTTCTTCCTCTTGTCTAATGGCTCCAGCTAATGACTCCAGAAATATACTGAGTTGGAGTGGTGATAGAGGACATCCTTGTCTTGTACCAGATCTGAGAGTAAAAGATTTCAGTTTTTCCAATTTAGATTTATGTAAGTCTTTCGTTTGTCATAGATTGTTTTTGTGAGATTAAAGTAGAAGTTATCCACTCCAATGTTCTCTAGGTCTTTGAACATGAATGAGTTTTGAACTTTGTCAAAAGCCTCTTCTGCATTAATTGAAGTAATTAGGTTTTTTTTTAGATTTGGCTCTATTGATATAGTGTATTACATTTATAGATTTGCATATACTGATACATTTTTACATCCTTTAGATGAATCCTACCTGGTCTTGGTGTATAATCTTCTTGATGATTTGCTTTATTCTATTTGCTAGGATTTCATTGCAGATTTTTGTTTCTGTATTCAGGAGGGCAATTGTCCTGCAGTTCTCTTTTTTAGTTATGTCTTTCCTTGGTTTTGGTATCAGTACAATACTTGCCTCCAGGAATGATTTTGCATGGATTGCATAATTTTCTATTTAATTGAGGAGTTTGGGAACTATAGGTTTTATGCCTTCTGCAAATTTCTTGTAGAATTCAGCTGTGAATCTATCAGAACCTGGACTTTTCTTTTTTGGTAGGTTTCTTTTTATTACATTTCATATTTCATTGGCTGTTATTGGGCTATTGAGAGTTCTTATATCATCTTGATTCAGTTTTGGTAATTTGTGCCTTTCTAGGAATCTGTACATTTCTTCTGTGTCTTGTACTGTGTGAGAGTAAAGATTCTCAGAGTAGCTATTAAGAATTTTCTGAATTTCCACTGGATATGTGGTAATTACACCCTTTCATTCCTTATTTCTTGTATTTTAATTTTTTCTTTCCTCTTCTTGATGAGGTTAACTATGGCCTTTCAATTTTTTTTAATGTTTCAAAGAACCAGATCTTTGATCTGTTAATTCTTTGAACTGTATTTTTAGTATAAATTTAATTTATTTCTACTCTAATCTTTATGATTTCTTCCCGTCTTTGAGCTCTGGATTTGGTTTGTTGTTCTTTTTCTATATGCTGAAGTTGCAACATTATTGTGTTTATTTTTTCCCATTTGTTTCCATCATGTGTAAGTTCACAGCTATAAATTTACATCTGAGAACTGCTTTCATCGCATCCCATGAATTCCAATAGGTTATGCTTGAATTTTCATTTAATCATAGATAATGTTGAATTTCTTGTTCAGTTTCATCTGTGACCCTTTGGTTGCTGAGTAGAGTGTTGTTTAATTTCCATGTTCTTATGGCATTTTTCTGGTTTCTTTTGTCGTTTATCTTCAGTTTCATTGCACTGTGGTCAGAAAATATTCATGGGACAATTTCTGTTTTCTAGCATATACTTAAGCAATACCTATGGACTATTTTATGGTCTATTTTGGAGAATGACTCATGTGCAGATTTAAAAACTGTGCATTCTGCTGTTGTTCAGTGGAACACTTTTTATATGTTCACTAAGTCCATTAGTTCCAAGCTCTTGTTCATTTCTGCAATTTTTGCTAATTTTTTTTCTTTGCTAATTTTGTTTCTGTTTGACCTGTCTTTTTGGAATAATGGGATGTTAAGGTCTCCTGTTAAGATTGTGGTATTGGATATTAGACTTTTCATGTCCATTAAGATTTGTCTTACATACTTGTGTGCTCCCATGTTTGGTGCATACATCTTTATGAGTGTTACCTCTTCCTCTTGAATTTTCCCCTTAAACAGTATATAGTGGTCTTCTTTCTTTTGTTTGATCATTCTTCCATTCATGTTGAGACTGTCTGAGTACAGGATTGCTGCCCCTGCTGTTTTCTGAGGTGCTAATATTTTTGTCAATCCTTTGACTTTCAGCGTTCAAACTTCTTAATGAGTTAAGTGTGTTTCTTTTGTACAGCATATTGTTGGATTTTGTTTCCTCATCCACTGTGCCAATGTGTTTCTTTTGATTGGTGAATTGAGTCCATTTACATTGATGGCTATAATTGAGATGTATTGACGTAGGATCGACATGTTATTTACCTGCTGTTGTTTATTCATTTTTCTCCTGTGTTTAATTGTTTGCCCTACTTAGTGGGTTCCTTCTCTTTTCATTCATGGAGTTCTGATCATTTTGGTCCCTCTCTAGAACATCTTTTCATAGTCTGTGTAGACTTGGCTTTGTGACTTGAAATTCTTTAGTTGTTCTTTGTCATGGAAGTGTTTCTTTTGTCCATCCAACTTGAAAGAAAGTTTTGCAGGGCATAGTAGTCTGTACTGGAATTTCTTTTCATAGAGTATTTGAAGTACTCTGCTCCATGCTCTTGCACTCATGGTTTGTGAAAAGAAGTTGGCCATTATTCTCATGGGTTTCCCTTTAAATGTGATCTGTTTCTTTTCTCTAGTGGCTTTCAGTATATTGCCCTTGTGGTGGATATCTGGGACTTTTGGGGGGGATCTTGACTATTATATATCTCTGTGTTTTGGGTTTTTTTTGGGGGGGTTGAGTTATTGGGAATTCTGTATGCTTCGTTTACCTGAATGTCAGATTGTTTCCTCATATTGGGGAAGTTTTCTGCTAGTACTTCTGCGCATATTCTTTTTATATTATTTGTATTGACTCCGTTTTTCTCATTAATGCCTATTTGTCTCACGTTGTTCATCTTTACATCGCCTTGCAGGTGATGAATTATTTTTTCCTGCATCTTATTTGATCTTAAGAGATAGATTTTTTACCTTTTCACTAGCTGCACTTGAGTCTTATAGATCTGAAACTCTATCTTCACCTTCACTCAAATGGTTTTTCAAGCTTGTGATTGAGACTTTAATTTCCTCTATATCTCTTTCACTCTGCTTTATGCGATCTACTTCTTTCCTGTAGTGCTCATCAAGGAATCCGTCATTTTTCTAATCATCTCTACTTTTTATCCATGTCTTCTTGAGAAGCAGTTATTATTTCTTTTACTACAGAGATTATTTCTGATCTGATTTCCTCTGTATGTTTCTGCATTTGATTCTTTACTTCAAACGCTATTAATTCAGAGATTCCTTTTTTCATTTCAGAGGTTATTTCTTATCTGAGTTCTTCTATGCCTTTCTGCTGTTGTTTCTTTACTTCAAACGCTATTGATTCAGACATTTCAGCTGTCTGATTCTCAATATCTTCTGTGCTAGTGGCCTCTCCACTTGTTCTGGGTGGTCTCAGAGCCTGAGATTTCATTTTGCTCCTTCTCTTTGTCATTTCTTATAGTACTCACCTCTGATCTTTGGTGTAGACCTTTGATATAATTATAATCTTAGCACCTCCTGAAATTTGGGTGGAGATCTACTAAATTTGAATTCATCCAGTTGTTCCTGGCTTGAGACTGGCTGGTGTGCTCAGCTTCTTCATGCTGTAGCCCTTGAAAGTGAACTTGTTTTGCCCCTCTGGATGATGTTCTACTACTGTATTAGTTTGTTGGTTCTGACCCCTAGTCTCTCTGCAGGGACTTCAGCTGTAGAGTTTCAACCCAGGCCTGTATGCCATGCCTGGTCTGTGTCTGGAGAGCTCCAGGGGTCACAGAGGACTGCAGAAGCTTTCCTACACAATAGCAGGACCTAGACTTGGGCGGCTTCTGGGGGTCCTGAAAGCAAGACAGAAGTTCTCACTCACTTTGCTGGCTTGGGGGATCCAGAGGAGTGAAGGAGTCCCAAGAGTGCAGCAGAGGGTCTCACACACTCGCCAGGTCTGGGCTTGGGCTGAGTCTTGGGGTGCCAAGAGAGAGGCAGAAGTTCTCACTCACTCGGTGGGTTTGGGGGGGCTCCAGAGGGGTGGAGAGGTCCCCAGGGCGTGGCAGAGTGTCTCACTCAAGGGATATGCCTGGGTTTGGTTCGGAGAGGCCCTGCAGGTGCAGCGGGGCTGGAAGCTCTCCCACAAACTTGCTGGGCCTCGGCTTGGGCTGGATCTGAGGGGTTCCAAGAGCATGGTCTGTATTTGTTACTCAATAAAATAAATTTTAAAAAAGGATGTAGTACTCTGTTTATGATCATTAAACTCATATGCTCGAGAGTGTGGTTCAATTCTGAAATGTCTTTGATTTTTTTTTTTTAGATAATCTGTCTCTTTTCAAAAGTGTCATGTAAAAATCCCCTCTTTGATTGTGCTAGTGTTTATTTGATCTTTTAATTTCAGAAGTTTTTACTTTACAAAGATATAGTTTCTTGTTCTCATATTTTCTTTTGTGGCTTCTTTGAGCTTTTTATCAAAATTCTCACTTTTGCCCCAATATCATAATTTGTCTTCACATTGATCGTTTCTGCAGTATATGAATTTATACAGTTATGTTTCTGTGTTACATCTTTTCATAATTCAATATCTTTGTTGAATCTATCATTGGAATTTTTAACTGTTTTGTTTGGCTTGTCCAGTTTTTACGTCTTTCCCAAAATTCATTGTGGGCATAATGAGTGTAATTTCAGTAAGCTTTTGGCTCATTTCTTCTTTGAAGTCTCTACTTTCTCCATCTTTTCTGCTATTTTGTGTTAGTTTTCTTTTCACTTTGTGACCAGTTACTTCGCCTTGGGGGGAATAGGTAGGTTGGAGATCTTCTGTTTGTTTCTTCATCCTCCTACTTGTATCTGTGTTTATTTGTGACATTATATTTTATTATATTTGCAGTATATATAATATATAAATATATATATAATAAAATTTTTGTCCCCTTCTTTTTTCTCCTTTGATTTTTTTGGCAGGTGTGGTATTACTCACGTTGGATACTAGAGAACTGAGGAGAATTTATGGCTTACATGTTGATTGTTGGTAAAATGTAGCCTCCCCATGAGTAATTTTCTTTTTGTGTGTTCATAGCTAATATTTACCCCTGTTGTTTACTTTAAATGATTTTGACTCTGTCTATATGTTTTGCTAAAAGAATTTCTACTTATATCTGCATCCACAGATTCAATCTTGCAGCATTTCTATATGATAGTCCTTGCAGTTGCTCTTATCCTTTTTGTGTATTCCCTATGTACAATATGCCTGTTTATTATTTGTGCTTGTTCTCCAGTAATATAGGTAACTTGGGGTGAAGAGAATGGGGGCTTTTGGTGAGGAGTCTAGGAAGAAAGAGAGACTAGTTGTGGATGAGAAGAAAATATTGATATCGATTTTGATCTTATTAGAGTGTTTTATATGCATTAAAGATATAGTACTGAGGGTTTCCAGAGAATATTTTGTGGGGGCAAGAGAGATATGGGAGAAAGTACATTCAATTTGTGATGGAGAAATCCATGTACTTATGAGAACTTGCTGATAAGGATGATAATCATCTAGGTAAGATATAAAAGAGCCAAAGTTTTTGGACAGGGAGCATAAAGGAATTATACAAGTGAAGTTAAGATTGACTCTGAGTGGGCTAAGTATGATAAATTTAAAAGTTTGGGTAAAAGAGTTTATCCATCTGGAGAAAGAATGAAATATGATAACAATACTACCACACATGTTTGAAGTAAAGAAACTACATACAGAGTCAAGATGAGGGAGAGAACCTAGAAACCTATTAAGTCAGATCCAATGAAAACACAAATATACAAGTGCAACAACCTAATATTTACATGAAATCACTAAAGACCATAACATACTCCACTAAATAAACATACATGAATTTAAATTAATTAAATGTCCAACGAGAACAGATTTGAAATTCCAAAGAGACATTGACTATGTGATTCCCAAGTAGTTACTTAGCCAGAGATACTGAGTGCTCACAGTGCAATGACTCTTCTGATTCTAAAACTGCAAAGCTGAAGTTACATCACAGCATTTCTTTCTGCCAGGTCACAGTCATTCCTATATAGCGTTTGGTCCTGGCTGTGTTCTTGGGTTAGGAACTCTTGCTGTCTCTCTTCCTTTGTGTTATAGTAGATTTGGCAGATAAGTTTGCTGACTCAAAATTGTCAACTGTGTCAATATTATTCTTATGTCATCCATTCTACTGCAGCAATAACAGGTTAATGCATTGCAGTAGTATCCATCAAAGATAATTTAGAAATAACACAATGTATTTGAGATCTCCCTTTAGCAGTGTGAATATGGCACCAATATGAGCTTATAGCCCTTGTAACTCAGGCTGAAACAGGAATGAAGCCTGCCTTTCAGCAGGATTCCTCCTGTCTTCTCTCCAAACTGCCTGCCATCTATCATGACTTTCATTTGTTCATTCTCTCTAGAAACTTGGTAGTGTGAAGCAGCCAAGGGGCTGTTCTGGTACTGAGATTCAAACACCTTGATATTCCCTATAATAGTGTACCCTCCAGCTCCTGCTTCACATGACTGCATCCATGGGCACATTGGCACCTGTACCATGTCACTCACCAATTGTTGACTCTGGAGGGCTTCTCAGAAGCAGTGTCTCATGTTCTTTCTGCTGTTTTCAACTGTATATGATTCTCATGGTCCCAGTACAGTACTCCATGGTTAGGACAGTTATTAATTTCCCTTTGCTTCCTCAGCCATTTTCACTGGCCAAGTGTCTCTCCTCTGTAGTGTAGCCACCTTTTGCATATCATTTAATTCTATTTTATTATCTTCTCTCAATTCCTTTGTGGCTCATTTATATCCTTGTCCCACTTCAGTTCCCTTCCAAGCTATTACTTTCCAGATCCTAGACACTTTGTCCTGGAGAAGCTGAGTTATTAACACTCATTGATCTACTATTTTTATTTCCCCTCACTTTACAGTTTAAGGAAGTTAGTGCCTGATTAAAGAAAACATGACCATAGAGTGGTAGTGCCATATGAATTTTATTTAGTCAATCAAGGGTGCTTTGCTTGGGAAACACATCAAAAGTTAAGCCCTTTCAGAGGCTGCTTTCAGGGTACCACCCACAAGGTGAGAAGTCAAGGAAATTTTAAAAGAGAGAAGAATCAAAGAAAAGCATTATATACCCATGTAAACATATGAAAACTCTGAAAAACGCAACAGGAAATATCTGATTCAGAGAACCCTGAAAAGAAGTAAAGTGTTTTTTTTTCCTCCAAGATTTGTCTTATCTATGGTTAAGTGTTGGTAAAATTTTTTACATTATGCAAACCACACACCACTTAATGGAAAAAATGCTTATGTAAGCCTATATTTAAAATGCTTGATTGTATTAAAATATGAATTTTGCATTGTAGGTATTAGGGCTAACAGAACTTACTTGTCTGAAGAAAAAAATTGCAAGCACCAACTTTGTCTAACTTTGGTTCTGATGCATGGCAACTTATTCTCTGACTTTAGGTTATTTTATAGTTTAAATTGTATGTAATTATGTAGCAACTGAGTTTGAAGCCATTGATAGAGTGGACAAGAATCCTATATTGGCACAAAGTATGATTTATAGAGTCTCTTCATACCCGGTTCTACAATTTAGTGGGAAAAGACAGAATGCACCAGAAAGCAGATTTTTATGTCTTGAATGTTTTAGTCAATAGACTGACATGATGACTGCTTTAATTCATATCTTGTCAGATATGCTGAGTCTTTTCTGTTGAATGCAGCAAGATGGGCTAAGGTGAATAGACTCTTCCTTCAACAGCCAATAAGTAATCCAAGGTTATTCATTTATCTATCGCCATGAGTCTTAACACATCTGAGATTCTCCTAAGGGTCAGTTTTTCAGCTGTTTAATTGGTATGGATGACTCCTTATGCATAATTCATATACTTTTTAATTCTTGAGTAACATGCAGAAGTTGTACTATTCTTACTGTATCGAACCTTAGTCATCTTTGGACAGTTCATAGAATGGAAACTTCTAGGAAATCTGCTTTTTCAGAGTTGTCAGTTATAGCTAGCATGGTCTGCATAGGCAAGTACTTGGTATTCATATGTGTGTGTAAAACTCTACTGGAACTTTTAGCCAAACCTAAGTGCAGGAAATGTTAATAGGTATTGGGAAGAAGGGAGGAATCTTACGATAAAGGAAATTATTTTATTTCTTTATAGGCCTAATTAACAAACTACTGAGAGTGTGCTCTGTGTTTCTATGAAAATAAGTTGTATGTGGCTTAATGAATTTCTAGTTGGTATTGACAAGGACATGTAATGCTATATTAAAACAAGTTGTTATATTTTTCATCTTTCATACAGCATATTGGTTAACTGGATTGGTTATGGGCCCAGTATGGGCTCAAATAACTGTAACATTAGACGCTGGGTATTATTATTAGATATCAAGAGTTAGGGGAGGGACTGGGGAGATGGCTCAGTGGAATAAGCGATTCCCTGGCAAGTGCAAGGGCCTGAATACAATCTTTTGTTTTGCCAAAAAAATAAAAGAGTTAAGGGAACATGCTCATCTTGATAAGTCAAGTTTGTGGGAACATTTGCTCACAAGAGGTATGCTATGTATAACAAAATCACGTTGACAGAAAACCTAGCAAGCAGTTATATTTTCCACCTTATGTATTTTGGTGGTTGTACTCATATGTAGGTTTGAGAAATTGAGTGTTCCTTCTTGCTCAGATTGCTGTACATTGGTGTTTGAGTTTGCTGGTGATTGCAAATAGTAACTAGTAGCAAAGTCTTTCAATGGGTTTAGAATAATTTTAGCAAGAGCATTTGGCAGCCTAACGGAAGTTGTTAATTTTGCCAGAACCAAAATTAGATCCTAAAGTGTGAAGCACTTATAAGAATTATCACAGTTGGGCCAAGTTTTTTTTATAAGACATAGACACCAATTATGTAATATATTCAGCACATTTCTATTCTTGTTTATCATGTTCCTACCATTTCTTAAAGGAAAACTTGCTCCATTATTTCTATCGCCAGGGAAAGTTTTACAAGGAATCCATTTGTACAGTTTTAATAGCCTCAAGAGGTATGAATTGGCAGATGGTAGTGTGAAACATATATAAGTTTCACCTGAAGTTGGCTTGAATGCCAAACTTCTCATTATATTTTCTATCTCTTCTATAGTAGCATATGTACTGAGAGACTGACTATACACATAAACAAAAATTGTCACATACATAAAAATAAAACTTTAATTCATGCCTTTTATCAACTTGCTCAGAAAATAAACCACTTTTTCCTCAATAAGGAGCCAAGAAAGATAGCAAAGATGGCAAGTCAGACTCAGAGGATATCAGACTGTTCTTTCAGCACAATCTAGGAAGTCTAACTTCTGAAACAATCAGCGAAAATAGCTAGGACTTGATTATAACTGAAAATAAACCTAGTTTTTCTACATTTCCAACTTTGGAACAGCCAGAGAAAACCAAATATACAACTTTAAGTGCTTACATAAGATTCCCCCACTTATGTTAGCTTACCCACAGTTTCCTCATGCCAATACTGCAGTGAGCACATAATGAAGTCATTTTGTCCATCATAAACTTTCTTTACCTCTGGGTCAGTGAGATAGCTCAGCAGACTAAGCATCTATGTTGGCAAGCACAGGGTCCAGGGTTTGATCCCCAGTCCCGCATACAACACAGGACCCGCCCTCTGCGTGCACTGAGCCAGTGACTGAGTCCGGTCCTTGTGGCACATGTCTAGAATCCCAACGCTGGGGAGGATGAAAACAAGAGGATCACTAAGAGTCTGAGTTGTGCAGTGAGACCTTACACCAAATACATAAAATGAATAAATAAACCTTTTTTTTACTTCTAATTGCTTTTAAGTCTCTGCTAAAGCACAAGCAACAGTGGTTGTCTCCCTTGCTCTACCAATCAATGAACAAATGTCCTCTGTGTTTCACATCTGAGTGTTCATTATGTCAACAGTATGTTATCTTAGGATGCATGAAAAAAAGTAATGTAGGTCAGAAATTTCACTCAACTATTTCCCAAACTTTTATTTATTAATGGTGGGTTTCTTAATTGCCACAAATGTTGTCATAGTAATCCCATACACATTATATGACCAGAGGGCAATGAATCTGGAAAGAAATGACAAAAGAAACCAGAAATACAAGGAAATTAAACAACAATTTTCTCAGCAATCAATGGGTGAGAGATGAAATTAAACAAGAAATAAAACAATATCTAAAATTCAATGAAAATTTAAGCACAAATTATCTTAATATAAGTGATACAATGACAGCTGTTCTTACAGTGAAATATAAGACCAAAGGGCAATGAACTCACACCCCAGGAAAATAAAATGAGAAGTAATAAATACCCAAATGTTGAAACTCAAATGTCTACAAAAGAAGAGCAAACCAAACCCAAAGCCCAAAGACGGGGAAGAAATTATAAAAATTAGAGCAAAAATTAATTGAATTGAAATGAAAAAAAAAATCTAAAGAAATAACAAATCAAAGAGCTGGTTCTTTGAAAAATTAAATAAAATTCAAAAGCTCCTGGCTAACCTCATCAAACAAAGGAAGGAATAAACTCCAATACAAGCAATAAGGGATGAAAAGGGTGAAATTACAACAAAACCAGTGGAAATTCAGAAGATGATCAACACCTACTTTGAGAATCTTTACTGTCACACAATAGAAGACACAGAATAAATCGACAGATTCCTAGAAAGGTACAAATTACCAAAACTGAATCAAGAAAATATGACAATCTCAATAGCCCAATAACAGCCAATGAAATACAAAATGTAAAGAAAAACCAGGGGCTGGTGAGATGGCTCAGTGGAATAAGCACTTCCCTGGCAAGTGAAAGGGCCTGAGTTCAATCCCTGGTTCGGGGGTGGGGGGGAATGTAATGAGAAACCTACCAAAGAAGAAAAGTCGAGGTCCTGATGGATTTACAGCTGAATTCTACTATAAATTTACAGAGGATGTAATGCCTATACTCTGCAAACTCTCCAATGTAATCGAAAAGGAAGCAATCCTCCCAAAATCATTATTGGAGGCAACTATTATACTGATACGAAAATCAGGGAAAGTCAGAACTAAAAGAGAGAACTACAGGCCAATCTCCCTCATGAACATAGACGCAAAATTCCTCAATGAACTCCTAGCAAATGGAATACAGCTAATCATCAAGAACATTATACACCATGACCAGGTAAGATTCATCCCAGGGATGCAAGGATGATTCAACATACACAAAATCTATAAATGTAATACATTATATCAATAGAGCCAAATCTAAAAACCACATGATCATCTCCATTCATGCAGCACAGGATTTTGACAAAGTCCAACACTCATTCATGTTCAAAGTCCTACAGAAAATTGGAATAGACAGCCTCTAATTCAATCTAATAACAGCCATCTATGACAACACAAAGGCTAACATAATTCTAAATGGGGAAAACTTAAATCTTTTACTCTCACATCTGCTACAAGAAAAGGATGCCCTCTATCACAATTCTTCAATGTAGTTTTCAAATCATTAGCTAGAGCTATTCGACAAGAAAAATAAGTAAAATGAGGAATAATAAGTAAAGAAGAAGTTAAACTATCATTATTTGCTGATGAAATGATGCTATACCCGAAAGACCTAAATACTCAACCAAGAAGCTACTAGAATTAATGCATAAATTCAGTAGCATAGCAGGATATAAGCTAAATAGCCAAAAGTCAATAGCATTCCACTACACAGTTAACAAACACACTGAGAAGGAAATTAGAGGGGAAAAATCTGTCACAATAGCAAAATGGAAAGTGAAATAATTAGGAATTAATCTAAATAGTGAAGTTAAAGATCTATTCAATTAAAATTATAGTAGTTTTAAAAAATGATAGTAGAGGATTTCAGAAAATGGAAAAAAAAAAGCCCTATTTCTGGATAGGAAGAAACGACATGATCAAAATGGTGATACAACCAAAATTTTTGCACAGATTTAATGTAATCCCTATAAAAAATGCCACCAAAATACCTCCCAAACCTAGAGCAATTATTCCTAGAATTTATTTGGAACTAGAAAAGACCTAGAATAACAAAGGCAATCCTGGGCAACAAAGTCGAGTTAAGATGAATTAATATTCATGACTTGAAATAGTAGTACAAAGCTAGTAAAAAATCAGCATGGTAGTGCAAAAAAATAGACTTGAGAATCAATGGAAAAGAATAGATGATGCAGAGACAGCTACAGACACACACAACACATTTGTCTTTGACAAAATGGACAAACATGCTTACTGAAAGAAAGGCATCTTCTTTAAAAAAAATATTGCAGCAAAAAGGGGCTCTCTTCATGCTGAAATTGAAAACCTGAACCACACCTATCACAACAAACTAAACTAAAATCAAAATTAATCAAAGAGCTAAACATTAAAACAGGAACAATAAATATCCTGGAGAGAAAGTAAGAGGAAATCTCATAGGCATAGATGGAAGCAAACAATCTATGAACACAAATCAAACTGCATGAGAAATACTTGAAACAACTCCTGGGAACTTCTCTTATTGAGAAGTGATTCCAAACCAAAAGTAATTACCAACAGAGTAAAAAAACAAAACACAAATTTGGAAAAAATCTTAACTAATAAGCACTCAGACAAAGGAAGTCTCTCCAAAATTTACAAAGAAATAAAAAGCATTAGGGCTGGAAAATTTAAAGACCCAATCCAGAAATGGGAATCTGAGATGAACACACAGTTCTCAGAAGAGAAATACTGGAAGCTAATTAATACATAAAAAATGTTCCATATGACTAGCCATCTCTGAAATGCAAATTAAAATAATGCTGAGATAACATTTCACCCCCGAAAGAATGGCTATCATAAAGAAAGCAACCAAAAAAAGAAGAAGAAGAAGAAGAAGAAGAAGAAGAAGAAGAAGAAGAAGAAGAAGAAGAAGAAAGAAAGAAAGAAAGAAAGAAAGAAAGAAAGAAAGAAAGAAAGAAAGAAAGAAAGAAAGAAAGAAAGAAAAAAGAAGGAAAGCAACCAACCAACCAACAGTAAATAATGAAGAGGCTGTGGGGAAAAGGAACCCTTCTCCACTGCTGGTGGGAATGTAGACTGGTGCAACCATTAGGGAAAACAATGTGGTGAATCCTTAAAAAACTAGCATGGGAATTCCTGTTCAATTCAGCTTTACTATTCTGGGAATTTTCCCAAAAGAACGGAAAACTTCATGTCATAGTGATATATTTGCACCTACATTTATAGTAGTACAATTTGTGACAGCCAAAACTTGGAAGCAACCACAATGACCATCTCCTGAGGAAAGGATAAAAACCTGTGATTTTCTTATATATTAGAGTATTACTCAACTATGAAGAATGATAAACTGAAAGCCGCTAAATAAATGGAAATTAAACACACCCTCCTCAAAAACCAGTGCGTCACAGATTAAATCAAATAATCGCTACAATTCAATGAAAATTCAAGCACAACTTATTGGAATTTAAGGGATGGAATGAAAACAGTTCTTAGAGGGAAAATTAAAGCGGTGAACTCACACATTAGGAAAACAGAATGGGAAGAAATAAATACCCTAATGCTGAAATTCAAATGTGTACAAAAGGAAGAGCAAACCAAACACAAAGCCCTAAAATGGAAGGAAATTATAAAAATTAGAACAGAAATTAATTCAGTCGAAATGAAGAAAACAATCCAACGAATTAACCTGGTTCTTTGAAGATTATATAAAATTGATGAGCCCCTAGCTAACCTCATCAAAAAGAGGAAGGAAAAAAAAATCAAATACAAGCAATAAGGAATGAAAAGTGTGAAATTACTAAAAAACCAGTGGAAATTCAGAAGACTATTAATATCTACTTTGAGAGTCATTACTGTCACACCATAGAAGACACAGAAGAAATGGATAGATTCCTATAAGGGTGCAAATTACCAAAACTGAATCAAGAAGATAAAAGAACTGTCAATAACCCAATAACAGCCAATGAAATGTGAAATGTAACAAAAAAAAACCCTACTGACAAAGAAAAATCCAAGTCCTGATGAATTCACAACTGAATTCTACAAGAACTTTACAGAAGATATCATCTCAATACTCCTCAAACTCTTCAATGAAATTGAAAAGGAAACAATCCTTCCAAAATCATTCCTGGATTTGAGTATTACACTGCTATCAAAACCAGGGAAAGATGCAATTAGAAAAGACAACTAAAGACCAATCTGTTTCATGAACATAGATGCAAAAATCCTCAATAAAATCCTAGGAAATACAATAAAGCAAATCATCAGGAAGATGACATTCCATGACCAAGTATTATGCATTCAAGGAATGGAAGTTTTGTTTGTTTTATGCAAATCTATAAATGTAAGATCTTATATCAGCAGAGCCAAATCCAAAAACCACATGATCATCTCAAATGATGAACAGGCATTTGGTGAAGTCCAACACTCATTCGTGTTAAATCCCTCAGATAAATGTAATAGATGGCCTTTACCTCAACTTGATGAAGGCCATCTAGGACACCCAGAGGGCTAACATAATTCTAAATGGGAAAAATAATCTTTTACTCTCATATCTGGCACAAGACCTGGATGTCACCTATCACTATTCCTATTCAATATAGTTCTGTATTCATTGGTTAGAGACATTAGAAAATAGAGAGAAATAAAAGGAATAAGAACAGGTAAAGAAGAAGTTAAACTATCATTATTTGCAGATGACATGATACTCTACCTTGAGACTGAAAATATTCCATCAGGAACCTACCAGTATTAATACAATTCAGTAGTATAGCAGAATACTAAGTCAAAATTTCAATACCATTCCTCTGCACAGATAACAAACATACTGGGATGGAAATTAGAGAAACAATAACTTTTACAATAGCATCGCAGAAAATGAAATATCCTGAAATTAATCTAAGTATAGAAATCAAAGATCTATTCAATGAAAATTACAGTGCTCTGAAAAGAGATCGTAGAGGATTTCAGAAAATGGAAAGACAATCCCTGCTCATGGATAGGAAGCAGCAATATTGTGAAGATGACCTTACTTGAAAAATTGTTGTACAGATTTAATTCAATCCCTATCAAAATATCACCAACATACCTTACAGACCTAGAAAAATCATTCCTAAAATTTATTTGGAACTGCAAAAACTTAGAATAGCAAAGGCAATTCTGGGCAACAAAAACAAGGACAGAGGCATTACAATTCCTGACTTGAAATTATACTGCAAAGCTATTGTGATAAAATCAGCATGGTATTGGCAAAAAAAAAAAAAAAAAACTACCTGAGGATCAAGGGAATAGATTCAAAGATGGATAAGCCATTTCAACCACACTCAGCCATCTTATCTCCCACAAAGGGACAAAACATACTTGCTGGAAGAAATATAGCCACTGTAACAAATGATGCTGGAAAAACTGGATCTCTACATGCCAAAAACTAAAACTTGACCCAGTTCTATCACTATGAACTAAAGTAAAGTCAAAGTGGATTAAAGATCTGAACATTAACACAGAAACACTATATCTCCTGGAAAAGAAAGTAGGAGGAACTCTTGAATATATACGGTAGCAAACAGTTCATGAACAAAAATCAAACTGCATGTGTAATAATTCAAAGAATTAACAACTGGGACTTCCTCTTATTGAGAATTTTTTGCATGTCAGAAGAAATTGCCAACAGAGTGAAAATACAACCCAAAAATTTGGAGAAAATTTTAACTTATCAACACTCAGACAAAGGTCTTCTATCTAAATTTTGCAAAGAACTAAAAAATATTGGGCCCCCAAAATATAAAGACCCAATTGGCATCCTACATGAACACACACTTCTCAGAAGAAGAAATATAAGAAGCAAAGAAATACATGAGACAATGCTCCACATCACTAGCCATTGGTGAAATGCAAATTAAAACAACACTGAGATACCGTTTCACCCCAGAATGAATGGCTATCATAAAAAAAAATCAACCAACAACAAATGTTGGAGAGGCTGTGGGGAAAACGGAACACTTCTCCACTGCTGGTGGGAATGTAGACTGGTGCAACCATTATGGAAATCAGTGTAGAAATTCCCTTAAAAACTAGGACTGGAAATCCCATTCAATCTAACTATCTTCCTACAGAGAATTTTTCCAAAAGAACTGAAAACACCATATCATAGTGATATATGTGCACCTATGTATATAGCAGCATAATTTGTGATAGGCAAAACTTGGAAGAAGCAAAAATGCCTATCATCAGAGGAATGGATGAAAAAGATGTGGTATTTTTATACAATGGAGTATTACTCAGCTATAAGGAATGATAAACTCTGAGCCCTAGCATTTAAGGGTATTCTACTTGAAGATATACCCATAAGTGAAATAAACCATACTCACATGTGTAAATATCCTATAGACTCGCTCATGTAAGTACTCAAAAGAAGAAATATAAATTGAAAAATATGACACAGGTAAATAGAAAGTGAGAACTTAAAGGTTAGTCAAGGAAGCGAGGGCAAGGAGAAAAGCTAGGGAACATGGCAGGGGCAAAACTATACATTTGCATACAAAAATGGTAAAGGCAATGATCCTGAGCTAAAAATCTCCATCAAGTTTTTGAAACTAGCAGTTAATTTGTAGGATTCTCACCCTGACTAATTATATATGCTGATGCCTATGAAATAAGCAACTGCACTGGATAGTAAATTGTACTACTAAGGCCATGCTTGGTATACATGTCATTCTGGTCTTCTAAAAGTATATTGCTTCTAATGTCTTATCAGTTACTGATATATGCTTTCTCAAATAAATGATTGTTTAAAAATAAAAGAAAAAGGATAATAAATGAAAACAAGAGAGAAGAAAAAAATGTCATAGGACTGTCCTGCTACAATGTTTCATACGGTTACTTTTCTAAATTTTTGTGTAAAAATATTTGTAATTGTTTATTTCCATTTTTAGTATTTTTTTGTTTTTTTACTTATTTTTTTCATATTCTGTAAGGATGTAAAGTTTAGCATATCAATGATTGATGGAAAATACCTGTTCCATGTTATGTCTAAGGCGTTTGGTATTCAGACAGATACTGATGTGAAGATCAAAAGCTTATGTTTTAGGGTAAGTATATCATTAAGCTTCTCTTCTGGAGGGTTAACAACTTAAGTGTGAAGACCAAAAAATTAGAGAAAAACATGGACTACAAGGATAGCCAACATTGTGTCTTTAGCCCTTGAAGGTCAGTGAAGACCCATTACATAAAAGAACCTGTTCTTAACATACTGTAGCTCAGTAATGTCCCCAATTTTCACATCAAGGAGATGATGGGGCCACAAAGGAAAGTGATCAAGGATGGTAGAGTGTGCCTAAGGAGAGTCACATGGAGAGAACACATTCTCTCAGTCTTTCACAGAGAGGAAATTGGTCAAACAATGGCCACAACTCATCCACATGGCTGACAGTGACAAAATATCTATGAACTGCTGTACAGGGTCGCAGGGCAGATCCTGAGGGGAAATGAATGACCTTATCAGATACAAAAATTATATTTTTGTTATATAGCTCTTACGTTATCTTTGTCTTAATCATTCAGAAGAAAATTATAAAAATGAGGTATAAAACATAAAGCCATTTTAGTATGCTGAGCTGTTAAGTCAACAACTTCTGACATTGCCAGTCCCGCATATAACACACTAGTATTATGTACTACTGGTCTATATTGTATTACTTTGATGAACTCATGCACCTAAAATATATGAATAGCAATGGAATACCCATCTCTCACAAAAGTAAACAAAAAAGGGGGATATAAATGAAGTAAATAAAGGACCATTTTGTAGTGAAAAAATAATACATATATACGTATACATATCTGTATATACAAAAAAATTATCAGACATATACAGCTACCTTCTCTTAGATCAAAGAGAAGAAAGTTTTCAACTAATAGTGTTTAGATAACATATCATGTCTGCATTTTATATTATGAATAACTACTACAAGGACATCAATATGCAATGTATGAATTATTGTAACTGTCCTACTACCCTGTTTTGAAATTGTCTGATTGCTATTTCTTTCTCAATAAAATTAATATAAAAGATTACAACATAAAATAAAAAAATAAAGACAAAAAAGAATGGTAAACTCAAAACCTTCATATATGTGGATGCACCTTGAAGATGTACGCATACGTGAGATAAACCAGACCACATGTGTAATTATCTTAGAGTCTCCCTAGTGTAAGAACTAGAAAGAAATAAAAATTGAAAGGAATAACACAACTAAGTAGAAAGCACAAAATTAATGACTATACAATGAATAGAGGGCAAGGAAAAAAGCTAGGAAACATGGCAGGGCTAAAACCATACATTGATATACACAAGATGGTTAAGGCAATGGTCCTGAGAATCTCGATCAGGTTTTTGAAATTAGCAGTTAATTGGTAGGATTCTCACCCTAACTAACTATATATGCTGATATCTGTAAACTAAGAAACTATACGGAGGATAACAATGTGTAATAGTAAGGCCATGCTTGGAATGCTTGTCATCTGGTCTTCTAAATGCGTACTGCTTCTAATGTCATATGAAATACTGCTACATGCTTTCTCAAGTAAATGTTTGTTTAAAAAAGGTAATGTAGGACAGGCCAAATGGCTCAGCAGACTAAAGTGCCTGCAAGCAGGTTCAGGGTTCAGGGGTTTGATCTTCAGGCCTGCCATGCTGGCCCTACCCCTACAGTGCTCTGAAATGGCAATTGATTGTGGGTGTGTTTGCACACGCCCGTAATCCCAGCAATTTGTGGCTGTAAACTGGGAGATCACTATGAGTCCCATCTAGTACTGAGATCCTTAACATTCGGTAGACCCTTCCATGAAATCCAAAATAAAATTAAATTAAAAAGATAATAAAAGAAAACAAGAGACAAGAAAAAAACATGTCATAGGGCTGTCCTGCTACAGTGTTATATATGATTACCACTCTAAATTTCAGTGTAAAAATGTGTAATTGTTTATTTTATTTATTTTTTTACATTCTATAGGGATTTGAAATTTAGCATATCAGTGATTGTTCTAAAATACCTGTTCCGTGGTATGTCTGAGGCATTTGATATTCAGATAGACAGTGATGTTAAGCTCAACTGCCTATATTATAAGGTGATAGTATCACTTTTTTATAGTATTGTTAAGCCTCTCTTTTGGAGGGTTACCAACTTAAGTTTGCAGATCAAAAATCTAGTGAAAAAGAAGGGCTACAAGGATAGCAAACATTTTGGCCCTAACCCTTCAAGGTCAGTGAGGACTCAGGACATACTTGAACCTGTCCTGTAACATCCTGTAACTCAGTAATGTCCCAATAGTCTGTTCAAGGAGATTATGGGGCCACAGAGCAACGTGATCGATGATGTAGAGTGTGGCTACGGAGAGTCACCTGGAGAGAAAACATTCTCTCAGGCTTTCACAGAGAGCATGTTAGTCAAGCAATGGCCATAACTCATTCATATGGCTGACACTGACTGAAGTTCTGCAAACAGCTGTACAGGGTTTCAGGGTAAATCCTGAGGGGATTTGAATGAACTTGTCAGATACAAAAGTTACATTTTTTGTTATATGGGTCTGGCTTTACACTGGTTTTAACCATCCAGCAGAAAAGTATAAAAACAATGTAAAAATTGTAAAGCCATATTAATATGCTGAGCTGCAAAGGGCTCAAGTCAACAACTTCTGACCTTGCCAGTCCTATGGATAACTTACTACTATTATGGACTACTGGAGTATATTGGATTAATTTGCTGAATTCACGCACTTACCATATTTAAATGACAATGGAATACCCATCTCTGACAAATCTAAACCAAAAAAAGGATACATGGATCTGGCCTAAACCATTCGGCAGAAAAGTATAAAAATGAAGTATAAAAAGTAAACCAACTTAATATGCTAAGCTATAAAATGCTCAAGTCAGTATCTTCTGACATTTCCAGGTCTGCAGATAATCCAGTATTATTATGGACTACTGGACTATATTGGACTATTTTGGTAAAATCACGCAGCTACAATATTTGAATGGCAATGAAATATCCATCTCTGACATATATATTGCTCACTGCACCATGGTGCTTCATTTATATTCTCCTTTTTTGTGTTCTTTTTGGGTGCAGATATAAATATATATCTGTATATACAATATAGTTAGTATAGATATACAGCTACTTTATCTTACTTCAATGAGAAGATTTATACTAATAATGTTTAGACAAGATATCATGTCTGCATCTTTTACTCTGAATAACTACTTCAAAGAAAACAATAGGCAATGAATCAATTATTGTAACTGTTCTACACAACTGTTTTGAAACTGTCTCTTTGCTATTTTTTCACGATAAAATTATTTTTTAAAACAGAAAAAAATGGGAGAACAAAGAAAAACAAGAGACAAGGAAAAAGATATTGTAAGACTGTTCTCCTACTGTATTATGTATGGTTATGTTTCTACATTTTTTGTAGAGGTATGTAATTGTTTCTTTTTATTTTTTCTTCTTTTATTTTTAACTTTTTTCACATTGTATATGAATTTAAAGTTTAACATATCAATGATCATTGCAAAATACCTGTTCAATGTTATGTCTAAGGCATTTGATATTCACACAGATAGGGAGGTCTATTTTGGCTGTTGACTCTTGGTTTATCATAGATGGTTTTTATAAGACTGAGATTAAACACCTATTCTAATTTTCTGTGGGGTTTTTATCATGAATGGGTTTTGACTGTATCAGTTTTTTTACATCTATTGGGATGATTCTATGTTTTTCTTCCCTGGACTGTATAAATATGGTGTATTTAGTATTTTGATTTTCATACGTGCAACCAGGGCTGCACCCTTGGGATGAACACTAGTTGGTTATGATGGATAATCTTCTTGACATTTTGTTGCTTTATTTTGCCAGTATATTACTGAAGAAATTTTTAATCTATTATCATTAATTTTATATATGTCTGTAGTTCACTTTCTTGTCTCAATACTTGCTGGTTTTATTATGGGGGTAATGCTTTCTTCTAAGAATAACCTTAGAAGTCTTTCAATTTTTCAATTACATTAAAGGGTTTGAAATGCAATAATATTTAATCTTCTTTAAATTTCTTCTGGATTACAGCAGTGAATTCATCAGGACCTGCACTTTGCAATTTTTAAATAACTTTTCAATTTTATTGATTGTTATTAGGTTAGGAAGATTTTTTTTCATCTTAATTAAGTTTTAATAATTCATATACATCAAAGAATTCATCCAATTCTTCCATATATTACCTATTTATAGAATTAATCTCGATTCTTAATCCAGGCCCGGTGAGTGTGTGGGAGAGCTTCGGGTTGCCCTGCACCAGCGGGACCTACTGGACCCAGCGCAGGGACAGCGAGAATGAGATCCACTTTCACCCCCTTGGGACATCCCCAACCACTCTGCAGCATGTACCCTAACCCACCATCTGAGTAGGAATTTCTGCCACGTTCTGGGAACTCCCAGACCCAATCCGAGCCCAGGTTCGGTGAGTGTGTGGGGAGAGCTCCCTGCCACCTGCACCGGCGGGACCTATTGGTCAAAGCCCAGATGCAGCGTGAAGAAGACACTCTTCCACCCTCTTGGGATGTCCCCCTTAACTCTGTAGTAACGCCCACACCTCCCACACAGAGTAGGAATATCTGTCGCATTCAGGATCCCAAAGATCCAGTCCTATACCAGGCCCGGTGAGTGTTTGGGAGAGCTGCCTCTCCCCGCTACTACACCTTGTCCCCTCCAAACTCACCTCAGGCCTGGCATGGGGTGCAACCATGCAACTGCAGTCCCTGCAGAGAGTATAGTGGATAGAACCACCCAGCTAGTCAACAGAACTACATCTTGATAGAGGGGTACAACAGGTGCACCCCAAAAGGCAGCACCAAGAAGGAGTTGAGCACAGCAGCCAGAACCAAGACAGGCACAGCTGGATAAATCCAACTTTGTAGATCTGCACCTAAAATTCAGTGGGTGATAGGGGTATAAATGCAACAAAGATCGACAACAAAAGTCAGAAGACAGTGCACAGAAAATGAAAAGGAGAAGGAACAAAATGCAAGCTAAGAATCCAAGCCCACCCATAACAAGTGCAGAGGACACTAACAGAACAAATTCAGAATCACACAGCTGAAAGCAATGAATCAATGGCTTCTGAAATAAAGAAAGAGCTACAGAAAGTATAGAGAAAATCAGATTGGAAATGAAAAAAGAAATACCTGAATTAATAACATCTGTGGTAAAGAATCAAATGCAGAAACATATGGAGGAAAACCAATGCCCACCCAGAACAAGAGCAGAGGATATGAGCTCAGCTCAAATGTATGAATTAATAGCGTCAACTGTTAATAAGCAAGAGCAGAAAGTCATAGAAGAACTCAGACTAGAATTCTTCTCTACTAGCACCACACAAAAGTAGGAATTAAAAGCATCGGTAGTAAATAAGTAACAGCAGAAAGTTATAAAGAAACTCAGAAAGGAATGCTTTTCTGAAATAAAAAAAAGACTTCTCAGAAATCATAGCATCTGAAGTAAAGAATCAACTACAGAAACATGGGAGGAAACCCAACCTGAAAAAAACACTGCACTAAAAGAATTTATAACTGCTTCTCAAGAAGATATTGATTTTAAAAAAAATAGGGGAGATTAAAAAATGGCGGATTCCTTCAATGAGCAATTCAGGAAAGAAATAGATCACATGAAGCAGAGTCAAAGAGATATAGAGGAAATTAAAATCTCAGTCACAAGTTTGCAAAACCGTTTAAGTGAAAGTTAAGACAGAGGTTCAGATCTTGAAGAGGCTGGTGCAGCTAGTGCAAAGGTAAGAAAAGATCTCTTAAAAGCAAGAAGGATGCGGGAAATAAAACTCCATCACATGCAAGACAATGCAAAGATGAACAATGTGAGAATAATAGGCATCAATGAGAAGGAAGGAGTCAATACAAATGACATTTAAAAAATATGGGCAGAAGTAATACCACAAAATAAGCCCAATACGATGAAACAATCTGACGTTCAGATAACTGAAGCATACACAATGTCAAGTAACCTCAACCCAATGAAAAACACACCAATACATATAATAGTCAAGATCCCAGAAATTCAGCACAAGAATAATCTACTGAAAGCCTCTAGAGAAAAGAAGCAGATCACAATCAAAAGAAAACATATCAGAATTACAGGTGAAATCTCTTCACAAACCATGAAGGCAAGAAGAGCATGGAGCAGAGTACTACAACTCCTCCACGAAGAGAAATTCCAGCCCAGACTACTATAGCCTGCAAAATTCTCTATCAAGTTTGATGGAGAAGTGAATAACTTCCATGACAAAGAACAGCTAAAGAATTTCCTGATGACAAAGTAAACCCTACACAGGCTACTGAGAGATGTTCAAGAGAGGCACGAAAATGATCAGAACTCCACGAATGAGATGAGAAGCAACCAACTAAATAGGGCAAGCAATTAAACAGAGGAGAAAAAGAGTAAAAAACAACAGGTAAATAAAATGTCAATCAAAGTCAATACATCCCAATTCTAACCATCAATGTAAATGGACTCAATTCACTAATTAAGAGAAATAGACTGTCACAGTGGATTAGAAAACAAAATCCAACTATACATTGTATACAAGAAAGAAATTTAACTCATAAAGACATTCATAGGCTGAAAGTCAAAGGATGGAACACAATACTACAGGCCCAGGCCATCAGAAAAAAACAGGGGTAGCAATCCTATTCGCAGACAGTCTCAAATTCAAACCAACAATGATCAAGCGAAATAAAGGAGGCCACTATCTACCGGTTAGGGGAAAAATTCAAGAGGAAGGGGTAACACTCATAAATATATATGCAATAAACACGGGAGCACCCAACTATATAAAGCAAATCTCAGTGGACATGAAAAATCTAATATCCAATACCATAATTTCAACAGGAGACCTTACCACCACTTTATCCCCAGAAGATAGGTCTACCAAACAAAAACTTAGGAAAGAAATAACAGAACTGAACGAGACCTTGAAACAAATAGACTTGGGGGACACATACAGAGTGTTCCACCCAAACACACCGAAATACACATTTTTCGCAGCTGCACATGGGTCATTTTCTAAAATAGACCACACACTGCTTCATAGGTCATGCTTAAGTACATGCAAGAAAACAGAAATTATCCAATGCACATTATCTGACCTCAGTGCAATGAAACTAGAAATAAATGACAAAAGAAACCAGAAAAAAACGTTCAATACATGGAAATTAAATGACACCCTACTCAGCAACCAATGGATCACAGACAAAACTAAACAAGAAATTCAACAATATCTACAATTCAATGAAAATTCAAGCACAAAATATCGTAATTTATGGGATGCGATGAAAGCAGTTCTCAGAGTGAAATTCATAGCTGTGAACTCACTCATTAGTAAAACAGAATGGGAACAAATAAACACACTAATGCTGCACCTTCAACAACTAGAAAAGAAGAGCAAACCAAACCCAGAACCCAAAGACGGGAGGAAATCATAAAGATTAGAGCAGAAATTAATTCAATTGAGATGAAGAAAACAACTCAAAGAATTTAAAAAGCATAAAGCTGGTTCTTTGAAAGATTAAATAAAATTGATAAGCCCCTAGCTAACCTCATCAAAAAGAGGAAAGAAAAAATTCAAATACAAGCAATAAGGAATGAAAAGGGTCTAATTACCACAGACTCAGTGGAAATTCAGAAGATTATCAATAGCTACTTTGAGAATCTTTACTCTCACAGAATAGAAGACACAGAAGAAATGGACAGATTCCTAGAAAGGTACAAATTGCCACAACTGAATCGACAAGATATAACCACGCTCAATAGCCCAATAACAGTCAATAAAATACGAGATGTAATTAAAAACCTACAGGCAAAGGAAACTCCAGGTCTCGACGGATTCACAGCTGAATTCTATAAGACATTTACAGAAGATTTAATCCCTATACTCCTCAAAATCTTCCATGAAATTGAAAAGGAAGCAATCCTCCCAAAATCATTCCTGGAAGCAAGAATTATACGGATACCAAAACCAGGGATAGACGCAACTAAGAAAGAGAACAAAGGCCGATCTCCCTCATGAACATAGATGCAAAAATCCTCATTAAAATCATAGCAAACAGAATACAGCAAATGATCAAGAAGATCATACATCATGACCAGGTAAGATTGATACCAGGAAGGTAAGGATGGTTCAATATTTGAAAATCTATAAATGCAATACACTATCTCATTTGAGGGAAAAGGAAAAATCATATGATCATCTAAATTGACGCAGAAAAGGCTTTTGACAAAGTCCAACACTCATTTATGTTCAAAGTCCTACAGAAAATTGGAATAGATGGCCTCTACTTCAATCTGGTAAAAGCCATTTATGAAAACCCAACAGCTAACATAATCCTAAATGGGGAAAAACTGAAATCTTTTACTCTTAGATCTGGTACAACACAAGGATGTCCTCTATCACCACTCCTATTCAATATAGTTCTGGAATCATTAGCTACAGCCATTAGATATGAGAAAGAAATAAAAGGAATAAGAATAGGCAAAGAAGAACTTAAATGATCTTTATTTGCAGATGACATGATACTTTACTTGGAAGACCCAAAAAACTCCACCAAGAAGCTACTAGAATTAATACAAAAATTCAGTAGCATAGAAGGTTATACAGTCAACACCAAAAAGTCAATAGCATTCCTCTGCACAGACAACAAACACACTGAGAGGGAAATTATAGAAATAATACGTTTTACAATAGCACCGAGAAAAATGAAATACATTGTAATTAATCTAACTAAAGAAGTCAAAGATCTTTTCATGGAAAATTACAGTATTCTTAAAAAGAGATCGTAGACAATTTCAGAAAATGGAAAGATATTCCTTGCTCCTGGATAGCGAGGAGCAACATTGTGAAGATGGCCATACTCCCAAAATTGCTATACAGACTCAGTGCAATCCCTATCAGACTACCAATGACATACCTCACAGACCTAGAGAAATCATTCCTAAAATTTATCTGAAACAAGAAAAGACCTAGAATAGCAAAGGCAATTCTGGGCAATGAAGACAAGGCAGGAGGCATTACAATTCCTGACTTGAAATTATACTACCAGGCTACTGTGATAAAATCAGCATGGTACTGGCAACAAAATAGACCTGAGGATCAATGGAATAGATTAGAAGACACTGAAGCCACTATGAACACACTCAGCCACCTTGTCTTTGACAAAGGGGTCAACCATACTCACTGGAAGGAAAATAGCCTCTTTAACAAATGGTGCTGGAAAAACTGGCTCTCTACATGCAGAAAATTCAAACTTGACACAGGTCTATCACCATGCAGTAAACTAAAGTCAAAATGGATTAAAGATCTAAACATTAAAGAAGAGACACTAAATCTACTCAAAAGAAAGTGAGATGAACTCTTAAAGACAAAGGGGAAGGCAAAGAGTTCATAAACAGAAATCAAATCGCATTGGAAACTGTTGAAAGAATTAACAACTGGGACCTGCTCTTACTGAGAAGTTTTTTCGCATCAAAAGAAATTACCAACAAAGTGAAAAGACAACCCACAAACTTAGAAAAAATCATGACAAATAAGCACTCAGACAAAGGTCTGCTCTCTAGAATTTATGAAGAACTAAAAAACACTAGGGCCCCAAAATTTAAAGACCCAATCCGGAAATGGGCATCTGATATGAACACATGCCTGCCAGAGGAAGCAATTAAAAAAGCGAGTAAACATATGAAAAAATGCTCCACATCACTAGTCATCAGCAAAATGCAAATTAAAACAACATTAGCATATCATATCACCCCAGAAAGAATGGTTCAATACCGAAATCATCCAACAACAAATGTTGGAGAGGCTGTGTGGAAAAAGGAACCCTTCTCCACTGCTTTTGGAAATGTAGACTGGTGCAAGCGTTATGGAAATCAGTATGGAGAATCCTTAGAAAAGTTGAACTCTAAATCCCATTTAAACCAGCTATTCCTCTACTGGGAATTTTCCCAGAGGATCTGAAAACATCGTATCATAGTGATATATGTGTGCCTATGTTTATAACAGCACAATTTGTGATACACAGAACTTGGAAACAACCAAAATGCCCGTCACATGTGGAATGGTTGAAAAAGATGTGGTATTTTTATACAATGGAGTATTATTCAGCTATTAAGTATGATAAACTCGAAGCCTTTATATTGAAGTGGATGCCACTTGAACATATACTCGTAAGTGAAATAAACCAGACACATATGTGTAAATATCATATATTCTCCCTAGTATAAGAACTCAAAAGAAGAAATACAAATAGAAAGGTATAATACAACTAAAAGGAAAGCAGGATCTCAAGGACTAACTAGTTAAGAGAGGGAAAGGAGAAGAGCTAGGAAACATGAATAAGTCAAGCCATACAGTTATATGTAGAAGATGGGCAAGGCAATGATCCTGAGAATCTTCAGAAGGTTTTTTAATCTAGTAGTTAATTGGAAAGATTCTCACCCTGACTAACTATATATACTGATACCTGTGAACTAAGCTACTGCACTGCAGATGGTAATTTGTAATAGTAGTTTCATGCTTGGAGTGCCTGTCCTTCTGGTCTTCTGAATATGGGCTTCTTGTCATGATAAGCCAGTTGCTGCTATGATGTTCTTGGGTAGATGGTTGTTCAAAAAGAAGAGGGTGGTGAATGAAAGCAAGAGACAGGAAAGAAATATTGTGGGACTGTCCTGCTTCAAGTTTGTATATGGTGAGATTTTTGGACTTATGTGTATACATAAGAGGTATATAATTCTTTATGCCTATTTTTAAAACATATTCTAATTTTTAAATTTTTTATCATATTCTTTAGGGACTTAATGTTCAACTTATCAATACTTGATGAAAATACCTGCTTCACATTATGCCTAAAATGTCTGATATGCAGACAGTTAGTGAGGTTAAGCTTAACAGCTTAAGTTGTATGGTAATAACAATAAGCTTGTCTTCTGGATGGTTAACAACCTAAGTTTGCAGACCAAAGTTAGAGAAAAAGGAGACCTGCAAGGAAAGCCAACATTTTGGCCCTAGCCTTCCAAGGTCAATTAAGACTCAGGACATATGAGAACTTGTACTCTAATGTCATGTACCTCGGTAGTGTCCCTAATTTTCTGATCAAGGAGATTATGGGGCCAAAGAGGAAAGTGATCAATGATGTAGATTGTGCCTAAGGAGAGTGCCTAATGAAGAGAAAACATTCTCTCAAGCATATCTTAATTGTTGAAAATGTCCTATCAATTTTGTTTGAAAGAGTCTCGTTGCTATTTGTTTCTGTATAACATTATGGAAAAAAATGGCACCTAGGAGATGGCTCAGTAGAATAAACCTTTGCCTGGCAAGCACAAGGGCCTGAGTTCAATCCCCGGTTCTCCCCCCACACACACCCAAAAAAAAAGAATTAATCTCATAATAGGCATTGTTTATCTTCTGGAGTTTTATAGTACATTATGACTTGACCCTTTTCATTCCTAATTGTGTGAATTTGAGTCTTTTTTGCTATGGTTACCTAAGGCCTTATCAAGGTTATTTAATCTTTCAAGGAATCAACTCTTCTATTAATTGCTTCTCCATTTAGTTTTCTTAATCTCAATTCCATTAATTTTTACTTTGATTTTTATAATTTCTTCCCATTTATGACATTTGGGATTGGCTGGCTTTTCTGTTTGTAGAAGCCTGATGATCAATATTAGTATTTCATTTTGTTCATTCTGTTTTCCTGATGTGAGAGTTCACTGATAAATCTTTATCCTAGGATTGCTTTCCTTTTATTCTGTATATTCTCTTATGTGGTATTGACATTTCCATTTAATTATAGATACTGTTTAATTTGCTTTTTAATTTCATCTGTAACCTATTAATTTGTCATGAGGACATCTTTTAATTTTCATGTTCTAAAGGACATTTTGTGGTTTGTTTTGCCATTAATTTCCAATTTGATTGTACTATGGTTTGATAATATGCATGGAATAATTTTAATTTCTTAGTATTTACTTAGTGATGTTATATTGTCTGTTGTGTATCAGGAGATTATCATGGTTCTGATTTTCTATTAAAAGTGTATCCAAAAACGTTAAATAAATGACACAATGTAATATAATTTAGGTACTTAGGAAGGTCAGAAGTCATTTGGAGTTAAGATAAAGTCTTTTATGGACTGGTAGCATTTATTGGCTTTTCATCAAATAAATGCATGAGAAAATGTGCAACTTTGGTCATTCATAATATGCAAATTATAGCAAGACAGATTCCATCTTATCCCAGAAAGAAAGACTATCATCAAGAAATCAGCCAATAACAAATACTTCCATGGCTGTGAGTGAAAAGAAACCCTTCTCCACTGGTGTTAGGAGTGTAGACTAGTACAACAACTGTAGAATTAATATAGAAATTCCTTTAAAAAAATCCTAATATTAAAGGCCTCATTCTGGCCAGATAGTCCCCTTCTTGATATCTTTTCCAAAGAATTAAAAACATCATACCATAGAGCAATAAGTGCACCCATATTTGCAGTAGCACATTTTTTAATAAGAAAATCCGGGAAACACCCAAATGCCCTAAACCCAGGAATGGATAAAAAGATTTATTTTTCTTTGCACAATAGAGTGCTACATAACCATAAATAAATATATACTTGAGAGTTTTATAGTAATTGGATGCAAGTCAAGTACATGCTTGCAAGTTAAATAAATCAGACCCATGTATGTAAATATCATATTGTTTCACTAGTGTAAGGAACTGAATCAGCAACTAAATTATTTAATATATACTAGTCATAGTGAATTGGGAAGAAATTGTTCAAAAGAAAAGATGAACTGTGATAGGCAATGAGGAAAATAAAGAAGACCAAAGAAAAATATATTTACACAAAAGACAGTTAAGATAATTGTACAGCTACTTTCACTTAGCTAACTTAAAAGAAAGGTTTGTGCTAGTAGAGTTTGGACAAAATGTCATGCATATATCTCTACTCTGAATGACTACTATGAAGAAATTAATACACTATATATCAATTATTAGAACTCTCCAACTAATCAGTTTTGAATTTCTGTTTGTTTTTTTTTTCCATTTATTATCTAAAGAGAAGAAAGTGAGATCCTGAGACTCAGTTGCCCATCTTGACCTTAAAGACTGCTTGGGAGATCTGGTAGGACTAGTCCCACCTCCCGTACCATCATCAGAGTTCCTGAGACCCGGTCACCAATCCTCAAACTGAAGATGGCCAGGGACAGTTGGCAGATCTAACCCTGCTCCCTTCTCACAATCAAGGGAATTCTTCTGAGTCCCAGCCACTGGTGCTCACCCTGAAAACTGCCAGGGAGACCTGGCAAGCCTAGCCCCATAACCCCTCACTCTCATTGGAGTTCAATTGATTCCTAGCTTTCCATCCTCACCTATAAGACTGCCAGGGATACCAGGTGGGCCTCGCCCTACTTCCTATACTTTACTGGAGCTGTTCTGAGCCCCAGCCACATGCTATCTCCTGAAGGACTGCTGAGGGCACTTGGTGATCCTTGCCCCAGGCCACATGCCTTCACTGAAGATCAGGGAAAAACTGGTTACAAGTCATTTTCCATGCATGTTATCTGACCATAGTCCAGTGAAATTGGAAATTATTGACAAGACACAGCAAAAAATCTATGAACACATGGAAACTAAATAATGCACTCCTGAAAAATTAAAGGGTCACAGATGAGATTAAACAATGTTGAAAATCAAACAAAACTGCACATAAAAATTACTGGAACCTGTCAGCTATAAAAAATGCTGTCTTAGAGCCTTTCTGTCTGTGTGAGAGCAGACCAGGGGCCCTGAGCTCAGTAATAAATGGCTTTTCAAATTCCAATCTGGCTGATCTGGTTCCTATTATGAGTGACCCATAACATTTAAGGACTCATCCAGGACTCCCTTTACTGGGGATCAATCTGAGGAACCAGAGTTTTCAGAAACCATTTCCCTGTGGAGACTTTCTGGCCCCAAGGTGGTCTCCAAAAACTTACAAATTTTATCATTCGAACCTCTGAGCTATCTGTAAATTCTTACCAGTCCAGAGAGTCATCTTTGGAAATCTGGGACACCTTGACCAGGTCACTTACATTCAGGCCTCAATCAATCTTGTTCATGACCCTCTGAAATGGCTCAAGGGTTGCTGTTCCTTGAGCCATCCCCAGATGTCCAGATGCCATCCCCAGACGACCGGCCAATCCCACATGATCGCACCAGCAGTTCCAACTGATAAGAAGCAGCTGTGACCCCCAACCATCACCCTCAACCAGCTCGTACCACCTGCCACCCGGTACCCAGATAAATTCACTATGCAGTTCTTAAAATGTTGGTCAAAATGTGTTGGTAAATCTAAACTAAAACATGGAAATGTTATAAGGTTATGATATTTCTTTAATGGGACATTTTATGACTGTTTCATATTTGTATGTGATGCACTTGAACTGGTTGCTAAACATATTGATATTCCTTGCTTGACTTTTTTTAAATTTTTTTTTATGTGTGTGTGTGTGTGTGTGTGTGTGTGTGTGTGTGTGTGTGGCCAGCTCAGCCCACCAGGGGGCGGGGCTGGCTGGCATGTGGTGCTGGGGAATTGAACCGTGGTCCCTGTGCTTTGCTAAGCTTGTTCTAAGTAGGTGCTTTAGACCACTGAGCCATCTCACCAGCCCCCCTTGCTTGACTTTTGACATTAGAGCTAAAGAAAATGTTTGTAAGCCTTCTAGTGAATTTTATGTAAATTTCTGAAAAATGGGACTTTTAAATATAGTTCAGACTTAGGAAATATATATGCCTATGAAACATATGACTCCTTCTGCCAGCTAAATGGCATTAGGTTGGCAATCGTTCTTGACGACTGAAAGATCTCCACTGTACTCTTATAACTTTTATACTCTTTCTGCTAGTAAACTAGGAATTCTACCTGAGCTTTTCAGTAGAGCAACTTAATGAGTCACTCCTTCAGAAATTAGACTGAGGCAGCTTGCAATAGTTTACATTCTGCAGCGGCTGTCAAGGAAATAATTTACATCTGTGTGTTACTCGTTAAGAGTAAAAAATAGATTTTTGTAGCCTAAAAAGTGATCATTTCAAATTGACCTTTTTATGTAATGCTTATTCTTCCTTCTGTAAGACTCCTGTCGCCAGAACAATAGTCTTATGTTCAGATTTTGTTTGCCTTAAGAAATTCACTGTCACCTCGTTTTAAAGTGTAGATGTGGGCTGTTGGAGAACCAGGCAGTTCAGATGCCTAAGGCTGCTGCTTCCTGATCTTGGGAGCCTAAGGACAAGATAGCCTTAATCATAGCCTCACCCACCATTACTGGAAGTAAAGTTTCCCCTATTTGCATTTCAAAAGGGTAGGCTTCAAAAGCAGCTGTAATTCAAGCCCCTATAAGGTTACACCCATCTTAGCTGAGTTTATGCAAACTTTTCAAGGATAATATCTTTTAAAGAAGTAAAAAGACAGTTTAAGTTTAGAACTTCAGAGTTTATGTGCCTTTTTCTCCATGACCTAAAACATAATGTCAGATTTAAAAAAAAATCTTTAGTAATTTTAAAGAACCAGGAGATAGACAGCCAGTCTATCTTGGTTTAGCTATAACAGAAACTATTTGCTCCCACTGGAGCCTAAGCAGTCAGACCCCTGCTGGCCTAATAGCTAGGCAGGAGATTGTAATAAAAATATTTTTATATGTATTCTTGAAGGTCTACAAAGAACTAAAACCAAGCCTTCATTTATTAAATTTCAGCTACTTACCAGGAAAAAGATAAACACCCCTCTGATTTCTTGAAATGTTTAACAAAAAGCTGATAAAGCATACTTCTTGAGATGCTAATTCAGTAGAGGGAGAGATTACTATTACAGATAAGTTCACTACTCAGTCAGCTCCAGATATTAGAAAAGAGCTAAAAAAGATAGCTTTTTCTCCAGACAACTCACTTGATATCTTCATCTGTTGATGACATTCATCTGCTACTGCTGTCAGAAGCCAGGCCACTGTAAGAGGGACTGTATTAAGAGGCCCACAAGCCATGCTCTGACTGAAAAGGGAGCCGTAAGAAGAGGCCCCAGAGCTCAGAGGCCCCAGAGCTCAGACTCAGCTTCCCAGATGGTCCAGTAGGACTAAAGGGCACTGGGTCTTCCTCCTCCCTCTGGCTGGACTGTTATCTCTACCAGCCATCTCCATGGAGAAATCCTGAGTAATCACAACTAAAAGAAACCAAGCCCATTCCTGCACATTGACACAGGTCTTTTTGTCCTTTCCAACCCTGACCTTCCTTCCAGTCATTGTACCTCAATAGAAACAAACTTTGGAAAACATCTTGTTTTAGCTGTAACTGAGATATATTGTTTATTCACAGATAAAATCCTGTCAATGTAAAAAAGTTCTAGAGACACTGGCTACATAGTGTCCAATAGCTTTTGGCCTGTAGACAGAGCCAAGCCTTGTCTTTAGAACATAAAACTCAGAGCCACAGTGTTAAAAGGATAAATCCCTCTATAGTGCCCCTTACTTACAATAGGGTCCATATCCATAATACCAAATGGGACATTGGTTTAATCTGACTGAATACTGTGTGTTTCATGATAAGTTTATTAAGTTAGCCTGGTTGATTTCTGATGTAATTCAGATATTTCATGCTGATAGTAAACGCAAGTGTAAATATGAAAATATGCCAAATTCTACTTAAATTACTTAAAAGCATTAACAGTAAAAAATAAAGTATTAATCTACTATTCATACATTCTCAAAATTTAGAGATAATTATAAGTATAGCTAGAGAGACTTATAACAAACTGTCAGATTCCATAAAGAAAGGAGTATAAAAGCTAGTGGATTATGATTGCTAGCCTCAAAAATATATACATTTACCTTTTAACTAAAATACTTGCGCTATTTTTCTCAGCTGCACATGGGTCATTTTCTAAAATAGACCACATACTGGTCCATAGGTCATGCTTAAGTATATGCAAGAAAACAGAAATTATCCCATGCACATTATCTGACCACAGTGCAATGAAACTAGAAATAAATGACAAAAGAAACCA
>NW_004524892.1:273418-274540 GCF_000260255.1 Octodon degus | reverse complement strand
TGGTGTTTGTAAATAGGATCACAAGTCTGCATCTTGTACAGCAATTTACCACTAAGAAGAATATATGCAGTGTATTATTTGTTGAAACTGTACTTCCGATTTGATTTAAAACTGTCTCATTGTTATCTGTTTATCAATAAAACTTTGAAAAAAAATAAAATAAAATGCTTGTGCTTTGATTATACATGCTGTAATTTCTCAGAAAATTTGTTCTGTCCTTGAAGATACCAAAACCCAGGTAATCATGCAGGTAAAATCTGTTAACAAATATGCTAGATTCCTGTTACTGGGATCCACCACATTTTCTCTATAGAAACACATATTAAAACCTAAACTAACTGTCCACCTGATAGAGCCCCTGTGATCTGAGCCTTCTCTGGGTTTCCTGCCTCAATACAAGGAAAGCTATCTTCACGTTCCTTGGGCAGGCCTAACTGCAGGAGGCCTTAAAACCAAGAAATTGTACCTTACTCAGTGGACCCCAGATATCTGACACAAGCTGTAGAAGTTAGAAGAGTTTGCAGGTATAAATTGGTCTGAGTTGAGGTGTTTCATTGTAGAAAAGATACAGAATTAAATTATAGATAAAAAAAATGAGAGTATTGATACTAACAGCCTACAGGATCGAAGGCCAATCAGGAAATGGGAAAAGTTATGCTTCCCTGGACCCAGACAGAGAGAAGGGACATTTCAATCAAAAAATGTCCAAAGCTGCTACAGAAGGAAAAAGAAAGTGTTTATGATGGAGTCAGAGAAAGTTTCAGATTGAAGCGGTCATGGGTCTTCCCCCTCAGCCTGAGGGAACCCATGTTAACTGCCAATATAAAAAGAAAGACTGTTAAACTTTTAATAGATACCCATGCAGATTTGTCTGTTACCCAGTAAGTGGCCGCACTTGCCAACTCATTGTTTTCCATAGGTCCAGCAATTCATGTGCTCCAGCACTCAATGACCATAGAAGATTAAGAGATTAAACCCCACATTAAGGAGATATCTGCTCATGGACCTACAAACTGTTCTGCCTAACACTCTCTCAGGCTTTCACAGAGAGCACATTGGCCAAGCAATGGCCGTGACTCATCCACATGGCTGCACTGATGAAGGTTCTACAATCTGAGGTAC
>NW_004524892.1:268817-272382 GCF_000260255.1 Octodon degus | reverse complement strand
ACACACACACACACACACACACACACACACAAAATAAATAAATAAATTTAAAAAAAAAAGAAAAGAAAACCTAGGCCCTTGGGTTTCTAGAAAAACCTACCTACTCAGACTGTTGTTAACTGATGTTGCTTGCTGTTTGAGTAGATTAGCAATGGTGACCCCATGTGAAAATAATTTAATACAATATCACCACAAATCGAGATGACTGCATAAGACTTGAGAGATTTAAGCATATGCTACACTATTTAGTGTTGTTAAAAACCTCTTATTTGGCAAAATAACAGAACAACAAGTAAAACAATTGTGGTGTAATGTAGCCAAAGGGGAAAAAGAATTGGCTCTAGAGATTTGTCAAAAGGAAAAATTGGAGACTATTCTCAATGCCTCCTTATACCTGCCTCAATTGGACCTGTTCTTCTGTTTCTCTTGGCTCTATTGGGCCCTGTTTAATAAACTGCTTAACTAAGTATGTTCAAAAAATCCAGACCATCAAGTTAATGGTGCTGAGATCTAACTATGAACCCCTCATGCTCCTGAGAAAATTATAACAACTTGGGGGTTTTAGCTAAATCAATGATTTCATTCTCACATAAAACCAGTGGGGAATGTAATGGGTCAAATCACATTTTAGAGTATAAATTTAAAACTTGTGCTTTCTGTTATGAATGTATACTTACCACTATTCTAAGATGCTTAGTAACTAGTGGCTGTTTCTTGCTGTTTGCTAAGATATAATTCCTGTAACCCTTACCAATTCCTGTAAATTTACAGAGTTAGCTTACAGAGATGACTTCAAAAGGAAATTAAATGGGCTTTAACTTCTTGTGACCTCAGGCTATGCAAGGATGCATGCAAGTACTCAGATGCAAGATAACCAAAAACTAAAAGAAAGCCCCAGGAAATTTAGTTTGAATAGTGGTCACAATGACTCTGAAAGCATTATTGTGTGTCAGACAATGAATTTGTTTACCAAATGGAATGCGGTTCCAGGTTTTAGAATCCCCCCCTGCTTCCTGAGCTAGCCACCTTTTGGTCTCCTGAGTGAGAGTGGATCAGGGGCCCTGAGCTCAGTAATAAAAGGCTTTCCAAATTCCAAAAAAAAAAAACAAAGAAAGAAATGCTCTCTTAGGAGAAAAATTTATAGTGATAAATTCTCACAGAGGAAACCAGAATCAGCCCAAATAACCAATCTTAAGCTGCACCCTGAGCTCTTCAAAAAGAAGAGCAAGTGAAGCCGAAGGCCCACAGAAGGCAGGAAATTAGGAAGTGCACATATTAATCAAATGGAGATGAAGAAAACAGTACAAAGAATTAAGGAATCCAAGACTTGGTTCTTTGAAAGAATAAATAAAATTGATAGACTTCTAGCCAGCCTTTTCAAAAAGAGGAAAGAAAAAATTCAAAATCATGCAATAATGAATAAAAATTGCTAAAATCACTACAGACCTTATAGAGCATTAGGAGATTATTAATACCTACTAGGAAAAGCTTTATTCTCATAGGGTGCAAAATACAGAAGAGATGGACAGATTCCTAGATATATATGAATTAGCAAAGCTGAATCAAGAACATATAAAAATCCTGAATAACCCAGTAACAGTCAATGAAATTCAAAACATAATCAAAAACATACTAACGAAGAAAAGCCCATGTCTTGATTGATTCACAAGTGAGTTCTGCAAGTAATTAAGAGAAGATCTGATGTCACCTCTACTCTAACTCTCAAATGAAATTGGAAGAGAACTCATTCTTAGAGGCAAGTATTACTCTGATACAATAAGCAGAGAAGGACACAACCAAAAACAAACAAACAAACAAACAAAAAAACCAACAACAAAAAAAAAACAGAAATGCAGGCCAATCTCTGTAATGAACACAGATGCAAAAATCCTCCATAAAATAATAGCAAACAGAATGCAGCAAATCATCAGGAAAATTATGCATCAAAACTAAGTGGGATTCAACCCGCGATTTCAGGGATGGTTTAATATGTGTAAATCCATAAATGTCGTACGCCACATAAACAGGGAAAAAGACAAATATCACACGATTATATAAAAATATGGCACAGAAAGCTTTTTCATTAAGTCTAACACTCACTCACAAAAAAATTCCTGTTGTAAATCAGAATACACCAAGTCCTAGCCCAGGTCCGGTGAGTGTGTGGAGAGCTTCCTGCTACCCTGCGCCAGCAGGACCAGTCCCAGCCCAGGCGCAGCATGGGCAGGACACTAACACACAACTTTGGGCTGCCCACCACCAACCGCAGTACCTTCCCCACCCAGCCCCGCCCAGTAGGACTTTCTGCCCCTTTCTGGGAACCCGCAGACCCAGTCCTAGCCCAGGTCCCGTGAGTGTGTGTGAGAGTTTCCTCTACCCCCTGCTTCACTTTGCCCCCTCCAGGCACAGCTTAGGCCTGGCATACACGCCTGAGATCTAACCCTGCAGCTGCAATCGCTGCAGAGAGTGTAGAGGATAGATCCACCCAGCTAGTCCAGGAGAAGAACATCTTGCCACAGGGGCACAAAATGTTCACCCTCAAGGGCAGCAGCGGGAAGGATTGAGCACGGCAGCCAGACCCAAGCCAGACGCAGCTGGATAAGTCCAAAGTTTGTAGAGCTGCACCTGAACTTCAGTACTTGAGAAGGTTATAAGTACAGCAAAGATCTACAACAAAGGTCAGAAGACAGTGCTGCACAAAATGATGGGAAGGAACAAAATGTAACCTCAGAACCTAAGCCCACCCGTAACAAGGGCAGAGGACACTAACACTGAAAAACGTGGAAATCACACAGTGAAAGAAATGAATCAGCAGCTTCTGAAATAAAGAAACACCTGCAGAAAGATATAGAAGACCTCAGATTGGAAATAAAGAAAGAAACCCCTGAATTAATAACATCTGCACTAAAGAATCAAATGCATAAACATATGGAAGAAACCCTGTGCCCACCCAGAACAAGTGCGGAGGACACTAGCGCGGCTAAAATGCATGAATTAATAGCGTCAATAGTAAATAAGCAACACAAGAAAGATACAGAAGAAATCAGAGCGCAATTCTTTTCTGAAATAAAAAAAAACCCACAGAACTCACAGCGGATGAAGAAGCAACTACAGAAACATAGGCAGGAAACCCAATCTGTAAAATATAGTGCAGTGAAAGAATTTCTAACTGCTTCTAAAGAAGATATTGATTAAAAAATAGAGGAGATTAGAAAAATGATGGATTTCCTGAATGAGCAATACAGGAAAGAAATAGATTGCATGAAGCAGAGTCAAAGAGATATAGAGTAAATTAAACTCTCAATCACAAGCTGGTAAAACCGTTTAAGTGAATGTGAAGACAGAGTTTCAGATCCTGAAGATGCTGGTGCAGCTAGGGATAAGGTAAGAAAGGATCTCTTAAAAACAACAATGATACAGGAAAAAATAATCCATCACCTACAAGATGATGCAAAGATGAACAATGTGATACTAATAGGCATCAATGAGAAAGAAGGAGTCAACACAAATGACATTAAAAAAATATGGGCAGAAGTAATAGCAGAAAACTTCCCAAATATGAGGA
>NW_004524892.1:225386-250846 GCF_000260255.1 Octodon degus | reverse complement strand
TAATAACAATAAGCTTGTCTTCTGGATGGTTAACAACCTAAGTTTGCAGACCAAAATTAGAGAAAAAGGAGGGCTGCAAGGAAAGCCAACATTTTAGCCCTACCCTTCTAAGGTCAATTAAGACTCATGACATCTGAGAACTCGTACTGTAACATCATGTACCTCGGTAGTGTCCCAAATTTTCTGATCAAAGACATTAGGGGTCCAAAGAGGAAAGTGATTGATGATGTTGAGCGTGCCTAAGGAGAGTCACATGGAGAGAAAACACTCTCTCAGGCTTTCACAGTGAGCATATTGGCCAAGCAATGGCAGTGACTCCTCCACATGGCTGACACTGACAAAGGTTCTGCAATCGGAGGTACAGGATCTCAGGATAAATCTTGAGGGGATTTCACTGTCCTTGTCAAACCCAAAAGCTGCAACTCTTGTTGCATAGGTCCTGCTTTACCTTGGTCTTAACCATCCAGTAGAAAAGTATGAAGACAATATATAGGAAGTAAATCCATGATGTTATTTTGAGCTGTGGGGAACTCAGGTCAATAATTTCTCACATTGCCAAAAAAAAAAAAAAAAAATTCTGACATTGCCAGTTAAACAGAAGACCCATTGCTATTATGAGCTACTGTACTCTTTTAGTATATTTTGCTGAGTTTACACACCTATAATATTCAAATAACAGAACTTAGTAAAAAAGGAGTATACAGATGAATGTCCATTTTGTATCTGTGTATTCAAAATGTATGGGATAGATATATAGTTACATTCTCTTAATGAATAGAATTATTTATTCTAATGGTGTTTGTAAATAGGACCTAAAGTCCACATCTTGTAGAGCAATTAACCACTAAGAAGATTGTATGCAGCGTGTTGGTTATTGAAACTGTCCTAGCGATTTGATTTAAAACTGTCTCATTGCTATCTGTTTATCAATAAAATCATGAAAAAAAAACAGAAAAACATTGATGCCTTGAGTATTGCTGTCTTTGTGGTGGTTATTCAGAGTAAAAGATATAGGTATGTCTTGTCTGAGCAATATTAGCGCAAGTCTTTCTTTTCAATTAAGAGAAATTAGCTGTTTATCTTAACTATCTTGTGTATATATTTTTTTCTTTTCTTCTCTCTTCTTTTCCTATTTAATGAATACATTCTAAATTGTTTCTTTGATGCTGTAGCTTTTGAGTTAACAAGTTCTTCTGACTCTCAAGATATACCAGTAGTGGGCAATATTTTTCTAGTGCCATGTTAAGGTCTGGTACTACTGATAGGTATGGTTTGCCACTTGGTAAGAAGTTACTACATTCCCTGTTTGTTTTTTTTTTTTTCTTTAAACCGAATTGTCTAAAAATATCTAAATTTTTGGCTTTCTGGGATATTTGTATTATTTTTGTAAGATTTTTTTCATGATTCCATAGTCTTTAAAACAGTAACAATCACCATAGTTCTCCCATCTTTTTTTCTGAGTACTTTTCCTAACATACTTACATTGCTATAGTTCTAACATTTTCAAGATAGGTGAATTTATTTCAGTGTGGCAAATAAAATTTTAGTATTAAAAAATAAAAAGCTAGCCTCAATGAATATTGGAAAGTACAGTCTTTGCTGCTAACAGCATGAAGAAGGTGAAATAAAAATCTCCAGGTTCTTTCCCTTCCAAGAAACATTAAATGAAACTATCCATGCATGAAAATACCTTCACAGTGGCTCAGGAATCCTGGTGTTCAACTACAGCAACTTTACTAAAGCACAGAAATAAGACAAGACACATTGAAGATGGTGAAAAAGACATTTTCACCTTTCCTGTGTCATCCTTCACCAAATCCTGGTGAAATACTTAAGGATCAGTCTCATGGGACAGTTGTGGGCAGAAGACTGGGACAACAGAATGAACTCCTTGGCATAGGAGATGATTAAGCTTTGTAGGATGCATGCTTCAGCAGACCCATCACGAGACACTGATAAAAATCAGAGAAACAGGATGTGCATACGAAGCAAGAAACTTTAACAAAGGAAAAATCTCAACAAGCCCTCTGGCTTCACTTGCTCTTATTCCACACACAACACTAATTTTTTCTACATATATATTGTATTAGCTTCCCACTAGTCTGCTATAGTTTACCCCTCTGATCTACACGGTATGATAACAGTTGCAAGGGTCACTTTTCAAGGACATGAGTACTGCTTTTGCTGAAAACATTGTTACTACTGTAGAGATCATAGAAATGTGACTAGTGATTGAAAAGGAATAAAGGCATGGCATCTCTTTGTTTAGTCCAAGGCTGCTATGTACACAGGGTTAAACTTGTATCAGTCAGGGTTTTACTAGAGGTACAGATATAACGAAAGATATACCAATGCATAAGAAGTTCCAAGTTTGGCTTGTAATGGTCATCCACAGAGCCGGATGAGGAAGCGTTCAGGTTGGGTCTGCACAATGGAGACTAAAGTATCCAGCTCAAAGTCTGAAGCTCACTGCAGTATTCCATGCATGTCCATACCAGGAAATTGATGGATCTACAACTGAAGGTTGATGAGTCTATACCACAAGGCTGAAGGATCCAAGGCAGAAGCCAAGAGTCTGCACTAGAGCCAGGAGACAGCATCCAAGCTGACTGAAGACTGAAGCTCCTCCAAGGAAGAATGGGACCCTCCATCCTTCCTCATTTTCCTTTAATTGATGAGTCAGTCGAGGGTGGGGCCTCCATGCCCTAGGGTGCAGAATTGCTGACCCAATATAGTTAAGCTCTTAGCTTCTAAAGTTGACACAATCAATCAACCACTACACTGGCCTAAGGCACAATAGAGGTGGTATACCCAGTCTTTCTCTTTGTCTCTCCCCTATTTACTTCCCTAAACCTTGTGCTTCTTCAGAAGCTACTAAGGCTTGAACACTTGAAGACCTTCAGCCTTATCACAAGGTCCAGACCCACCAGGCACAGCATGAAAGTGCAAGAAACATGAAAAATTAACATCCTCTAGACTCATCAGGACCAAGTGGTGTTCCAAGTTCATCGCAAGAAATGTGTTTTGGAATCTTGCTCCTGGACAGTGGAAATTACTGGACTTTAGCCCACCCTAGCAAATTACTAAATATCTGCTGCTCTCCACTTCGTGATCATCCATTTGGACATTGTCTTGACAAACTGCTGACTCCTTTTAGTTAAAGCCCCAATTCAGCTGAAACCTTCCCCACTACCAGCACCTTACAATAAAGCTTTGCCTATGTAGGAGTGTGAGTCCCTGTGCATGTGTGTGTGTTTGTAATATCTGATTCAGTCTAATTTCTACTGTCTCTGGTTCAAAGGTCCTCTCTAACATTACAAGCAGCACAGTATAGACAGATCTTCAATATATGATACTCAACTGAGCACCCTACTTCACTATGAACCCCAGCAGCAAGCCCATAATAATAAAGCTCAATGCAAGGCAGGCTCTGCAATGCCATAGTCATACCTACACCAGGGACCAACCCTCCAGGCCTACCTACCACCAAGTCAAAAGCCACAGACACATGCTCCATAGCAAACCAGGTTCCAAACATGCATACTAGGCTGTTGCTACCACCCCACACTCCAGGTCTGTACCTGTGACACACCAGATCCCACAGTCCCAGGCTATAGGTTAGTGCTGGTGCTAGTCCTTCCCCTGTGGCCCAAGATATAAGGCCCACCCCAGTACCTGGCCAAATCTTGCAACCTGAGACTGCAGACTAGCCTGGGTCAGTCTGGTACCTAAAGACCCAGGCTCTAAGATTGCTACCACAAATACCTATTTCCCTAGGACCCTGGCCATTCCTCATGCTCCTATGTGCTACAAGAATCAAAGCCAGGTCCCTCTAATAGATCCAAGGAATGAGCAAATTGTAAGAGTCCCTGATTCCCAGAAGTCTCCATGAACTCTGGTTCTAGAACTGCCACAATCACCCAACCTTCTTGCCTTGCTCCCAGCTTCCGGCTGGTTCCTGTGGCCACATGTGTCATGCTGGAACACAAAGCCCCAGGTTCCAGGTCAATTCTAATGGAAGATAGTGTCCAGGCCAGTGTCCAAAGACCCAGGCTGAGAGAAAGCCCTGTAGCCAAAGCACCAGCCCAGCATCCACAGACTAGGCTTCAGACTGGCCTTCAAGAACAAAGATGAAGTCTCACTCTTGACCAGGCTACCCCCAAGCTCCAGTGCAACCATGACACAACCCATACCAATAACCCCTGGTGGCAGAGAGGCCCATACATTCAGGCTCCACAAATGCCTTATACTTGACCCTGCAAACTCCAGCTCTGGTCCTATTCCAACACCAGGCCAAACTCAGTGGCATCAAGCTTTAGCCCTGTTCCTACAGACCCAGGTGACAGGACCATAAAAACCAACAAAAGCCTGGTTTAATAAAATATCACTGTGCTCTAGTATGTCTAAATAATGCTAATAATAAAATATTTATCGACAACAAAACATTTCCTTGGTCTAATTTCTAAACAATGGATGAAATCACTAGAGATTTATTATATAAGCAAGCTTTGTATAGCACACTTTTATGAATAAACATTAGACTGTATATAGACATAAATTTAAAGAACTGCCAGTTAACAATAGTATCTGACAAAAACAGACTCCAGAGAGTGGTTCTGAATTGTTCAAGCTCAGTTTGGGTACAATTTCATATCTCTAGGTTTAAACTATACTTTCAACATTGACAATAACAGTATAGTGCAAATCCCTATGTTTTGGAGTAGGGCTTAACATACTCCTTTTATTAATTTTCTGCTGCTGACACACTACAGGTTAAGTGGCTTAAAACTTAAAAGCTGTTGCAGTTTTCCCTTTTGGAAATGCAAAAACTTGACTGGCTTTTGCCTGCCTCCAAAAGATGTCATGATCAGTACCTGGAATAATGGCACACACTGAATAAAGCATATAAATTTACACATCTCCCAAATGATTCAGAGTAAGTCCTTAAATCTCAAACTTCCAAGCCTCTAACTACAACCTTATTACTTACTAATAAGCCCCTTTCTCCAGTTTCCAGTAGCATATGCTCTGGGCAGCAGCATCCTTTGAGTCTATCTTTCTACTGATGTCTACTCACAGCTGCTGAGTTTTTCTCTATTACCAGAAAAGTCTTCCACCTTCCTTCCACCCTGCCTGATTCCAGGATCAGTGTAGCTATTTCTTAGCTTTTAGTGCTGCACTTCCAGTACCAAAGCATATAGACTTTCAGTGCTCTTGTAGCAAATTACTACATAATAAGTGGCCCTCAACAACATTCATTTAGCTCCTAACCCTGTGGTCAGGAGGTTCAACTTAATGGTCCTCTGCTCAGGATCTTTCAGGGCTGAAATCTATATCAATCTCATCTGAGGCTCAAAGTTCTCTACAAGTTCACTCGCAGGCAGAATTCAGTTCACTTCCATCAGCAATAAAATTCCTTTTTTTTTTTTTTTTGGTACTGGGAATCAAACATAAGACCTTGGGCTTGCCAGGCAGGACCTTGTGCTGAGCTATATCCACAACTTTGATCCCATTTTCTTGCTTGATGCCAGAAAGAAAACAAACTCAGAAGCTTGGAGGGACACCCTTGGGTCCTTGCCGCATGGCCACGTCCTCCAACAGGGTTGTCACTTTCCACCAGGTCAACAGGATGGTATCTGATTCTGCTACTTGAATCTTTTAAGGACTCACTTGGTTAGGTCAGATCCATCCAGGATCATCTCCCATCTAATTAACTCAGGATCCAACTATCTGCAACCTTAATTACAAGAATTAATTTCCTTCATATTCTCAAGATACATCTGCAGTGAACAGGCAGGGCTTGTGTGTCAAGGGGTGGGAATGTTGGGGCTACCTTACAAATCACTTATGGTATTAGAATCCCTTTATGTCCACTGCTACCCCTCTAACCTGGGAGGTTGCCTCGAATTGCTGGCTTTCACTGTGCAGCCAAACTGTTCTGTGTACTTAAGACTTTGTTCTTCCTCACCCTGAAACAATGTGTATGGATGTGTATGTTTATGGTTACTTAACAATGTTAAGGACTAAGGAGTATGAACACAATAAAGGAAGTTCTTGATAACAAAATCTGCCTAGTGTGAAGTACCAGACATTCTTCTACCTCCTCAGAAACACATTTTTATGAAACAAAAATTCCAACAAATGTGTCAAATAGTGTTAAGAATTTATCAAAGAAAATTCACACTGAAAGCCTTCTGCTTGGTACATAAATGTTACTGCTGTCTGTGTGTGGTGCTAGCTCAACTCTAACCTGGAACACAACCTATAAAGTAATTGTGCTTTTCTCCTATGTTCACTGCAGAAAAAGAAAGCGCATTTCCCCTTCTATGCTCTGGGAAATCCATTTTTTTTTTTTTCATAATTAATGCTTTATTCAACAATTCTTTTTTTATTGCATATAAAAGGTAATTTTTTTTCTTTTCAAAGTTTTATTGATAAACATATAGCAATGAGAAAGTTTCAAATCAAATCAAAAGTACAGTTTCTACAAATAATACACTGCATATATCCTTCTTAGTGGTTAATTGCTGTACAAGATGCAGACTTGTGATCCTACTTACAAACACCATTAGAAAAAATCATTCCATTCATTAAGAGAATGCAACTATATATCTATCCTGACCACTTTGAGTACACAGATACAAAATGGACATTCATAGTTATACCCCAATTTTTTTTAAGTTCCATTGTTGAATATTATAGGTGTGTAAACTCAGCAAAATATTCTAAAAGAGTCCAGTAGCCCACAATAGCATTGGGTCTTCTGTTTAACTGGCAATGTCAGAAATTATTGACCTGAGTCCCCCACAGCTCAACATAACAACATGGCTTTACTTCCTATATTTCATCTTCATACTTTTCTACTGGATGGTTAAGACCAAGGTAAAGCAGGACCTGTGCAACAAGAGTTGTAGCTTTTTGGTCTGATAAGGTCAGTGAAATGCCCTCAGGATTTATCCTGAGATCCTGTACCTCAGATTGTAGAACCTTTGTCAGTGTCAGCCATGTGGATGAGTCACGGCCAATGCTTGGCCTATGTGCTCTCTGTGAAAGCCTGAGAGTGTCTTCTCCCCATGTGACTCTCCTTAGGCACACTCTACGTCATTGATCACTTTCCTCTTTGGCCCTATTATCTTCTTGATCAGAAAATTTGGGACACTACCGAGGTACATGACGTTACAGTACACGTTCTCATATGTCCTGAGTCTTAATTGACCTTAGAAGGCTAGGGCCAAAATGTTGGCTTTCCTTGTAGCCCTCCTTTTTCTCTAATTTTTGTCTGCAAACTTAGGTTGTTAACCATCCAGAAGACAAGCTTATTGTTATTATCAAACGATTTAGGCTATCAAGCTTAACCTCACTATCTCACTGCATTTCAAACATTTTAGGCATAATAAGGAACAGGTATTTTTCATCAAGTATTGATATGTTGAACCTTAAGTCCCTACATAATATGATAAAGAACATCTAAAAATTAGATTATATTTTAAAAATAGGATAAAGAATTCTATGCTTCTCATGTTTGCACATAAGTCCAAAAATCTCACCATATACAACCTTGAAGCAGGGGGAAATCCATTCTTGCATGATTGCCTTATGGTTAGACTTGGAAAAGTACTAACTATATTTATGACAAACAATGTGGTTTCCTGTAATCACAGCAGTCAAGTCTAATATGTCTATGGGGACATACAAAGAAACCTTTACATACATATGAAGGAACACGAAGCATGTGGCCTGAACAGTCATTAGATGAGGAAACCACTCTCCTCTCTTACAAAACCAATGTTTAATCCTGGAGTCCAATAAAATATTTAAAACTATTACAGTTTACTATATAAATATATGTGTTATTGTCCATAGCATTATAAAAGGGAAGTCACTACCAGGTTTCACATTTTATTGTTATTTTTGTTTGGTAGCTTTCAGAGAAGAACCTGGCTATCAAAAGAGAGGTACAGAAATAGGTCTAGGTCTTCTCTTCTACCATGACACAGCTGCCTTCTGTATTCTGACAGGTTCAGCCTACTGATGCTGTCCCCACAGAGTACTTATCAGGTTTGTCACATATACCAAACAGACCAGAAAGCTACAGCACTTCAAGGATAAGAATCATCTGTTATATAAAGAATTCTAAGCCTAGGATCAGGGAAACTTAACAGTCTGAGAGAACTTCACTATGGCTAAAACTGAGAAGCATTAGAAACAAATATCGATCATTTTACATAAGATTTACAATCATTTTACATGAAATTATAGATTCAAAGTGTCTAATAACATCAAATATGTCTCAGATGCCACAGATATATATAATCTTAAGAACCAAGAGCAATTCATTTACAAAGATTTTTACTTGGCCGGGAGTTGAGTCAAGAAACAACACATCAAGTAACAATTAACGAAGACCTGACTGGTAGTCTTCCGAGTCATTTCATACAAAGGAATCACCAGAGCAGCTCCTGATTCTCAGGCTAGCCAGATGATCTTTGAGTGTCCTGCCACTGACCAGGACATACATTTTACCAGAGGGGTCTGGGCAAGGAGCACCATGCAACAGCCCCATTTGAGTCTCAGCATCCAGCCTCCTAGGCCCTGTCTACCTTATACAGATTCTTCACAGCTGTGGATGATGCGTCAGCTTCTTTCTTTTTTTTTCTCCGCCTTTGTCACTTTTCCTTTTGTCCTCCTCTGGTGACTCCTTCTTTTTCTCCTCTACTATCTCCTCCTTTCTTTACTTTCTCTTCTTCTCCTCCACTGTCAGCTCCTTCCATTACTCCATGTTCTCCTCCATTGGCTCCCTTCACTTCTTCTTTGTCATGAATACTGATATAAACCGCTTTGTTACAGCCTTCTCGGTTCCGAGCAATTTCAATGGCAAAAAACTGTATCCTGGGGGCTGGAAGGTGAATAGAACTGATTATTGTCCTCCTCCAATAATTCCTTAAGGCTACTATAAACCTATACATAATGTTGAACTAATATAGAAACCATTCAAATATAGGCATATAAGCTTCAGAACATGAAATTTACTTTCATGTTAATGACAATGAAAATATCTATCATACAGTTACTTATAAGCAACATGATCTGTAAAGACACAAACATAAATAACAGCCACCCTAAATTTGTATTTCAGTGCTTACTCACAAAAACCAGAGCCCACACTCACTCTGCATGCACAGAAGCATTCCCAGAGGCAGAAAGCTCACCAAAGATTGTATTTTCTTCTGTGTAGCCCTGAGAACAATCCAGCCGCAACAAGGTACCATAGTTGTAGTCTTCTACAATACCGTCAAACTTCAGGCAGAATGGCCTCCACTTCTACAAAGGCAGAAAGAAAAACATACTTTAGCAGACAAATACTACAACCTGGGCTCTTCATCGAGAGGAGGGTTTTTCTCTGCCCCTGTGACAAAAATAACCACCACTGAGGGGAAGGCTAATTTCACACTCAAACTACTACCAAGTTTCTGTGCTATATATTCTGCCTCCTATCAGACTGCTATCTTCCTCCATGAACAGTATTTTAACCTGAAATAAAGGACTTAGATCTTTTACAAAAGAATTAAGAGGAGGGCCGTGGAGATGGCTCAGTGGAATAAACCCTTCTCTGGCAAGTGCAAGGGCCGGAGTTTAATCCCTGGTTCTGCAAAACAAAACAAACAACAAAAAAAAAATTAAGATATAGCTTGTTAAGTAGATTTTGTTTTGTTTTGAAGTTATTGGGCAACTCAGTCCAAACTTAATGTTCTTACTCACTAATGCATAGATCGGACAAAGAAGACAGCAATTTGGATCTTACTCATCAAGTTAGATCTTAAAAAGAAAAGGCCATTCAGAAGCAGCAGTTTCCCAAAGATCAGTGACAGTTAGGCAAGAGACAAAAGTTCAAAATCTTTTCTAGCCAAGGGCCCATGCTAACAGAAAAAAAAACTACCTAATTATTAATTAGTGTTCTGGGTTATTATAAGACAATCACATAAGCAATGAGAAACAAACCTTCACAGCTGTCTATAGCTTAAGATTGTTCCTGCACTTCAATCCAGAGAACAAAATACCTCTTATGTTCTCTGCCACTCCCCAGTTCCAAGCTTTTTAAATAAAATACCTATGTAAGTAAATGGATTCCTGCTAGCTCTCTGCAAGGGCAGCGTGAGTCAGATTTCAAAATGTCCCAGTCAAACAGGAAAAAAAAAATAAACTCAATAATATAAGTATCCACAAACCAAAAAGAGATTCATTTCATAATTCATTTAGTTAATTAGAACCAGAAAAAGTCCTGGTTCTTTATATATTTTCCTTAAAACAACTTTCAAAGGAGTTCAATTATATTAAAATATACTCAGAATCCAAAATTGACGAGATGATAGCCTATGTCTGACAGAATTCTTATTACCTCTTTAGCTGATTCTGATTTCAGTTCTTCTGGGTCCAACACATCTACTTTGAGTTTCTCAAAATGCTCCCGAAATTCAGAGTAGATCTGATCATCCACTTTTGTGAGTTTCAGGAACTGCGGGTCAACTGATGAAATCAGCTGCCAGAGAGTAGAACCACATACAGATGCTCAGCTCTGATTTTCCACATTTCTATCCCACAACCTCACTCACCATGAACCCTAGGGTTCTCAAGGCAGAAGTTTTCATTAGGAAGTTTAAACAGCCTATGCCTGGCAGGAAATCAGGATGAAGTTGGAAAAGTCTAGAATCCATTGAAGTGCCTTCCACCAATCTGGCGAATGGCCTACTTGGCCCTGGTACTGTTTGGCTATGGCTCTCTGATTGTTCTTTCTTTCGACAAATATTCATTAACTATCCACTGTGTGGACCTAGGCAATTTTTTGCCTGGTAGCAACAAAACACTGGGCACAGCCGCACAAATCTTCATTCTCATAACAAATTCAATTCTTCCCCAATCCCTGCTCTGCACATAAGATTTATACTAATGAAAACTACCTAAAAAAACATAACTACCAAACTTGCTGGTAACCATGCTTAACACAGCACAAAACACTAAAATTATATACTTCATTCTGCTTAAAAATGAAGACAGACAACTCACCTTATAATACACTTCAGCATGCTGCATTGCTCTCATAGCCCAGGCCATCTCAATATCTGGCTGCAAAGGAGTGAAGAACACCAGGTCAGTAATCTCCCAGTGCTGCTCCTGGGTGACAAACTACGAAGTCTTTGGATTTCTGGTTAATGCTCAAAAGGGTTACCAACATTGCTGTTACCGTCAAAGGATAAAACCTGTACTAACATAATTCAATAATACACTATTCTTTTTTATGACAATCAAAAGAACATATTTACACAGCATAATAAACAGACTGACCCACTGTTATCTTTTCTCAGCAACTAGTCAAAAGTGAGGGACTAATAGGGACTACATAAATCAGTAGATAAATTGGCTTCTCAGGACTAAATCAAATCATTGTAATCGGTAATTAACATATCCACTTATACCACTGAGTTGTTGGGATGACAAAGATAATGAACATGAAACCATTTTTTACGTTTGCATGTAGTATTTCACAATCACCATTTGTGTTTATTATATAGTCCCCTCCTGAGCCTGTAAGGCCTAAAACTGAAAGAGTTTCAGGAAGCATGCCCTGTTATAAGTAAGTCTTACTAATATCTCCTGTTCCTGTGGACTCTCCCACTACATAACGGATGGATGGATCCACTTCACACACTTCAGAAAATTGGGCCAGGGAGATAGCTCAGTGGAATAAGCACTTCCCTGGCAAGTGCCAAGGGCCTGAGTTCAATCCCCAGTTCCAAAAAAAAAAAAAACCTTCAGAAAAGCTATTTGAATTTTTCCCTCCATGCCTGAACCATGCATGAACTTCACCTACCAGCAAATCCATGTCCACTGTCCACTTACATTTTAAGGATCCAGTTCAACCTCCAGTTCCTCAGGAAAGCCCACTGCCTCCATGCTTAGAGGATCTATGCCCTGACCCACTGATCAAGTATGCATTACAATCTTAGGTGGTTCTTGCTATAATTTTCAACATCTTTTTCTTTCTCAAATTGCATCATATGCCTTCTCCAGAAAGGGCTAAACCAGGGACCCTGCATACTGGGGCTGTACAATGGAATCATCTGGGGATATTTGAAAAATATTCAGGCTCGACTCTTATCTTCCTTATGTTCTGAACTAAACATAATTATCTGACATAGACTGTAATCCAAACAGAAGGTTGGGAGGTCTTTAAAAGCCGCCAAGGGGATTCTAAAGCATTCAACAGTGAGGGGCCCATTCCGAGGTTCACACCGCCTAGTACTGTGATCGCTAGCTAACCAAGATTGGTATAAACTGAATCAAGGTGAAGATCTGGGCGGACACGCACGGCGCCTGAAGAAGACATCGGGGGAAGGGGCGCATAACTTAATGGCAGGCCCGCGAAGCTCTCGGGCTAGCTGTGCGGATGGGAGTTTTGGGTGAGTCATACTCACATCGTTGCCATAAGACTCCGCTGGGAGAGACAGAGCATTTGCCACAGACGCCGCCTCCCTGGAAACCTGGGGAGAAAAACGCGGGGACAGGGCGACAATTCAAGACTCTAATCCTCTCGACTTTTCTACTTGCCCAACCCCAGTGCAGCGCCTCACCGGCTCATCCATGCCACAGGTTCCCTCCATGTTGCAGACAAAAAAAGTGTGGCTTCACCTGACCGGAAGTTTTTTTGTATTTTTTTTAAAGCTCTACCATTTCTCAGCTTTTGATTGGAAGTGGAGCTGGCCGGGTGGAGGCGTTCTAAGCTTCTGCGCCTGCGCGTGACCTCTACCCCGGAAATACCTACTGGGCCCGCCTCTCATTCCCTGCAATTCTGTGGGGGTGGGGTTGTGCTTTGGAGTCAGAGCTGTGGGTGGATGCTGAGGTTTGGGCTTTTCTTTTTTATTTTTTTTTTTTGAGCAGAATATATTTATTGAGGGAAAGAAAGCCCCTCTCACAGAGAGGGACAGGAGGGGTCCCGAGCAGGTTGTCCCCGGGAAGCTGTCTCTTCCCGGGACTTTTATAGAAGAAGGCGGGTCTAAGGTGGTGGAGAACATATGGGAACTGGCTTAGTTGGGCATGAGGTGGGACAAAACTTTGGTCAGCCAATGAGATTACAAGCACCACTGCTTAGATAAAATTGATTAAATCCAGTATTAAATGAAGAAGCAAGTCATGTAGCATGCGGGCATGAATACGGGACAGGGTCTCTTCCTGTTGGGGGTTGGGTTAATGGCTCATTTGGGATCTTTCAAGGCGATTGATACCTATTTATAATAACAATCCCCAGGGCTCCTCTATAGGAATGTATGTAGCTGTATTTGTTTTCTCTTTGGTCTTAAGGTATGGCCCAGGAGGGAGTGTCTGTCTCTTCCAAGTTGCAAAGCCACCTTGCCTTCCATCTTGTCTCCTTGAGGACTTGGCCCTGTCTGACTACCTATAATATTTCTTTTTTTTTCTTTGTTTCTTTCTTTTCTTTTCTTTTCTTTTTTTATTTTATTTATTTATTTATTTATTTTTGTAGAACTGGGGATTGAACTCAGGCCCTTGCACTTACCAGGGAAGTGCTTATTCTACTGAGCCATCTCCTCAGCCCCTAATATTTCTATCTAATTCATCAGAGGTTCTATCTAAAGGCCCTCAATAGACACCAGGCATTTTTATCTTGGGTAGACATATAGCTTTGAATCTGTAGAAGACAAAGCTGAAGAAACTTTTAAACATGCATATGCTAAATAATAAGATCAGCAGTATAATTATGAATATATTCAAAAATGATTTTTACCAAGGAGACAGTAATGACTTCCCATAAAAATAATAAAGATAAGGTCCAGGGGACTCCGGCATCTGAAAACACTAGTTAGAAATTTTTGTAGGTCAATTGGCAGAGATCTCTTAAATGTGAGGTTTAATCCCTTTTTTGTTTTCCATGGCCATTGCATATTGTCTTAAACCAGCTGGCCTTTTATATCTCATCAATTTTATTATTACTTGGGGCACATGAATTGCCAGAAATAGGGAAGGCACCAAGTACTCTCCAGTTTGCAAGTGGGGCCACTATCTGGGTAACTACTGACACATCTGCATGGGCATCAATTAAAAGTCTAACAGGCTTTTTCCTTATATTGGCAGTTAACATGGATAACTATAGGCTGAGAGGTGAAGACCCATGATCTTATCAATCTGAAACTTGATTCCATCATTCTCTAGCAACTTTGGACATTTTTTGCTTGAAATGTTCCTTCTCTCTGTGTGGATTCAGAGCAGCATAACATTTTTCTGTTTTTTCACTGGCCTTTGTTCCCATAGGATGCTAGTATTACTATTCTCATTTTCCATATATAATTCCATCCTGTTCCTTTTTGTCTCAACTCAGACAAATTCATTTCTGTAAATCCTAACATTTGCAGCTTGTGTCAGACACCAGGGGCCCACTGAGCAATGTGTAACTTTAGTTTTCAGGCCTTGATATGTGTCTCTACAGACAAAATCTGGTGTATCCCAGTTAAAGGAATCTTAATCTAGCATATTTGTTGTAGATTTTACCTGCATGATTACATAGGTTTTGGTATCTTCCAGGAAAGAACAAATTTTCTGAGAAATTAGAGCACATATAATCAAAGTATGAAATTTGAGCTAACAGGTACATTTATAAACTTTTTTGAGACTTAGCAATTGAAACTCACTAGTTCTTAGACCCCTTTATTTATTTATTTATTTATTTATGTGTGTGTGTATGTTTGTGTGTGTGTGTGTGTGTGTGTGTGTGGCCTGCTCAGCCCACCAGGGGGCAGGGCTGGCTGGCATGTGGTGCTGGGGGATTGAACCGCGGTCCCTGTGCTTTGCTAAGCTTGTTCTAAGTAGGTGCTTTAGACCACTGAGCCATCGCACCAGCCCCTAGACCCCTTTATTTATGAAGTTTGACAGTTTGTTATAAGTCTCTCTAGCTATACTGAAAGAGAAGTCATACTTGTATTTACTATGAACATGAAATACCTAAGTTACATCAGAAATCAACCAGATTAACTTATACATGTATCATGAAATACACAGCATTCATTCAGATTAAACCAATGAGATAACTTTTAAGTCCTTGTACAGGAACAACAATATATTACATTCGTAAAAACTAGTCTTACCATAATTATGATTAGTAAGCAACCTGAATATATACTGTAGTATCTCAATTACAGCTGAAGCAAGATGTCTTCTAAAGTCTGTTTTTATTGAGGTACGATGATTGGAAGGAAAGCCAGGGCTTGAGAAGGATAAAGAGACCTGTGCCAATATCCAAAAATAAGCTACGTTTCTTTTCCCTCTATAGTCATGATTACTCAGGGCTCCTCTGTGGAGATGGCAGGTAGAGATAACAGTCTGGCCAGAGGGAAGTGGCAAGCCCAGGGCCCTTTAGTCCTACTGGACCACCTGGGAAGCTGAGTCTGAACTCTGGGGCCTCCACCCCAGAGAGCATTCTCACTTCCGGTGGCTGCCTTGGCAGGCAGAGCATGGCTTGGGGCCTCTTAAGGCAGTCCCTCTTACAGTGGCCTGGCTTCTGACAATAGCAAACGAACCTCATTGTTATTGAGCTCTTCTTGGACCCAAGAGAATCAGACTTAGGGTCTGTTTTGAGGCCACATCAAAGGCAGCTATTTTTTAATCTCTTTGCTTTTTCTCCCTGGTTTTCTGTCAGTTCTGATTATAAGATGCTTAAACAGTTTTTTACCAAAGTATCAAATGAGTTGTCTGGAGCAAAAGCTATCTTTTGCAGCTCATGAACTTATCTGTAAGAGTAATCTGTCCCTCTATTTAATTAGCATCTCAGGAAGTATGCCTTACCAGTGCCTCTATTAAACATTACAAGAAATCAGAGGTGTGTTCCTCTTTCTCCTGGTAAATAGCTAAAATTTAAAATATCTAGAAGGCTACATTCTAGTTCTTAGACCTTCAAGAATACACACTTGAATGAAAATGTCTTTTCCAGGCTCCTGCCCTGCTTTTAGGCCAGCAGGGCTCTGACTGCTTGGGCTCCCAGTGAGAACAGGTAGTTCCACTGGTTGTCTATCTTTTGAATCTTTAAAATTAACAATATATTTTTCTCCAAATGCAGTAGCAGCTTGTAATGCTTCCTGTATTTCCATAGAAGTCAAAGCTTCTTTTTAAGATTAGGATTACATTTCTCTAATCTAGTTTATAAGTCTGAGTAAATTGTCTAAAGACATCAGTCTACTTATCAGGGTCATCTAAGGCATATGAATTCTGGAAGTTTTAAATTGCATATTTACTTTTTTAAAAAGTATTATCCTTGAAAAGCTTACCTTGATTTAGCTAAGAATGGTTATAGCCCTGTAGAGGCCTTGATTACAGCTGTTCTAAAAGTCCATACCCTCTAGACTAGAAAGGCTAATAGGGGAAACCTTACTTTTTGTAATGGTAGGTGACGCTAAACTGCCTGGTTCTACTGTTGCTCACGTCTACACTTCAAAGCTTAAATAACAATAACCTATTTAAAGAAAACAAAATCTGAACATAGGATATTTTTACCATTTTCCTTTTCACATCATCTTTCTAGTCATAAAATAGCATCATAATTGATACTTTCCTCTGTGTTCCATTTGGATTAAGTGGCTCTTTTTCAGTATATAAGGATCAAACATCTTCCGGAGCCTAATGAAGCACATGATAAAGGAGTAAAAGACTTTGACTGTGAGATAACCTGGAATTCAATAGAAATTAATTACCTTTTTTGATTATTAGATAATTGCTATCATCTAATAATCCCATTTTACATGTTGGTAGAAAGCACAATACAGCTGGCAAAAATTTTCATACTTTGTTAAGAAAGATACCCCCACTTTCTCTCTAATTGATTCCTCCCCCAAGTGTCCCTGAGTATCCCTCTCCAGAGCAGGTGGATGCTCCTGTTTGAGAGAAGGGAGAAAAGATTCAACCAGCCTATCCATGCTTGCACTGGTGCAAAATTCTTATCACCTGAATATCTCACAAACACTTCACTTACTCTTATTGACTATTTGTAAGTTAACAGTTACAATTGGTCCAGTGACAGGAATGTGTACAGAAGGAAGCATAACTATGGCATAAAAGGTCAATTGGAAGTTAGCAATTCTCAGGCTATAAAGAACACTTCTAGAGATAGATAGAACAAATGACTGGAGGGATTTGACCCCATGAACTGAGCCAAGTTTCCAGGCACTTGTTTTCCATCTAATCACCTAGGTAAATGTTTTTAGCAACTAGACAAGATTTAACCTTGAACCTCACAGGTGAATCATCTAAACATTGTTAAATGATTGCTATCATCTAATAATCCCATTTTACATGTTGGTAGAAACCACAATACAGCTGGCAAAAATTTCATACTTTGTTAACATAAAAGGCACAGATGTAAACTTCCCCTTGATAACTGCCATAGAATGTAAACTATTACAAGCTGCCTCAGCCCAATTTCTGAAATAGTGACTCATTAAGTTGTTCTACTGAAAAGCTCAGGTATAATTTCTGCCTTATTAGCAGAGAAAAGAAAAAGTACAATAGGTAAATGGAGATCTGTTAGTCATCAGGAGCCAATATCCACGAAGGAACCTTTGGGTATGGCCATAACCCCTCAGGTGTTCTCAGTTTCTATTGGCTCACACAACCAGAGATGTCTGCAGAAAGATATACAGCAGTTTCTCTGGTCAACATTCCATAAGCCGGGCTGAGGATATAGCTCAGTGGCATAAGTGCCTGCCTGGCAAGTGCAAGGTCCTGAATTCGATCCCTGCTACAAAAAAAAATCCATAAGCCATTATTGGCTGCAATGGGGATTCACCAAAGAACAGCTGGGAAAACCTGTCCTCTGCTTCAAAGAGTGGCAGCTGCTCTAGGAGCATTTACTAGCTGGCAGAGTAACCACTCTTTGTCCAAGTTGTATAAGGGATAGATAAAAGCTGAACAAGATTACCTACTACTTTACAGTAAAGGTTTTAAATTCCACAGCTTATCTCTTATGCACCTAAATGATAACTAGACCTAGGAGAAAAGGTTGAATCTTCCCTCATGCTAAATGTGTTTTGGTCCCATAAGTGTGCTGCTTTTGGAGATAGCTCCTTCTGGTGTCACCCAGATGTCAGTTCTCTCCACTGTGTCTCAGGTTTAGGCTTCCAAAGGAGACATGCTGAGAACACTAAGATGGGGCATGGCTTTTATATGTATTCTCCTGAATGGGCATAGTCCTCTTTGTCTCATGTGACACAGAGATGGCATATGTGTCCTTTTCAAAATGACTTCTCTATATTTGGCATTAACAAAAGCTAATTTTCTAAGGGCTTTACTTAGTTGGAACAGTCTATAATTTTCATAATTTTACATGCCTCTAAAAATGAAAGTACAAAGAGGTGGGAAAATTAGGAGTAAAATCAAAGAAAGGAAACTGAAGATCAGGCCTGATATTTCCTCTAGCATGCAGAGGGGGATCAGAACCAGTCTGTCCTAGTGAAACCTCTCTTCCAAGTCTTTAAGAAAGGTTGCTGACCTAATGTCATTTAGTTGGCAAAAGGGGTCCCATGTTTCATATGCTAGAATGTATATTTTCTAAGTCGGAGCTGGCTAAAGTCCCATTTTACAGAAGTCTACGTGAAGTCCACTATGAAGCTTATTAACATTACTCTCTCAAGCTCTATTGTCTAAAATTGAGTAAGGAGATCCAGCCCTAGCCCAGACCTCTCCCCACACTCCAACCCAGTGAGTGAGAACTTCTGAGACATACTTGGAACCCCAGATCCAGCCCTAGCCCAGGCTTAGTGAGTGTGTGTGAGAGCTTCTGGCCACACTGTGGCAGTGGAAGTGATCTGGTCCAAGGCCAGGTGCAGCATACATGACACCCTCTTCCACACCCTTGGGACAACCACCACCACTTCACACTCCCCCCATTTCTGCACAGTGAATGAGAACCTCTGTGGTGCTCTCAGGATCCCCAGATCAAGCCCTAGCCCAGGCCTGGGGTGTGTGTGGAAGAGCTTCCTCACTCCCTTACTCTACCTTGTCTGCTTCAGACTCAGATCAGGCCTGGAATATAGGCCTGGAATGAAACTCTGCAGCTGAAGTCCCTACACAGAGAGAAGGGGATAGAACCACACAGCTGGTCCAGGAGGAGAACATCTTGCCAGAGGGGCACAACAAATTCACTCCCAAGTGTGGCAGCAGGAAGGAGCTGAGCACAGCAGCAAGACCCAAGCCAGGAACAGGTGGAAAAATTCAAATGTTGTAGATCTGAACCTGAATTTCACTAGATGCTAAGATTATAACTGCACCAAAGATCTACAATGAAGATCGAAGACAATGCTATACAAAATGAAAATGAGAAAGAGCAAAATGAAATCTCAGAACCCAAGCCCACCCATAACAAGTGCAGAGGACATTAACACAGAACAAATGGGGAAACACACAGCTGAAATCAATGAATCAACAGCTTCTGAAATAAACAACTGCAAAAGATACAGAGGAACTCAGACTGGAAATGAAAAAAGAAATACCTGAATTAATAGCATTTGCAGTAAAGAATCAAATACAGAAACATATTGAGGAAACTGAATACTCACCCAGAACAAGTGCAGAGGACACTAGCTCAGAGAAAATGTATGAATTAATAGCGTGCATAGTAAATAAACAAAACCAGAATGTTACAAAGGAACTGACAGCGGAATGATTTTCTGAAAGAAAAAAAAGAATTATCAGAACTAATAGCATCTGAAGAAAAGAACCAAATACAGAAACATAGGGAGGAAACTCTAACTGTAAAAACTCTACAGTAAAAGAATTAATAGAGATCCAGTCCTAACCGAGGGGCGGTGAGTGTGTGGGAGAGCTTCCAGCTACCCTACGCCAGCAGAACCTATTGGTCCCAGCCGAGGTGCAGCTTGGGTGAGACCTTCTTCCACCCTGCTGGGATGCCCCCACCACTCCGTAGTAACCCCTGACCCCACCCACAAAGCAGAAATTATTGTCGTGTTCGGGGAACCCCCAGATCGAGGCCTAGCATGGCAAAGTGAGGGTGTGGGAGACCTGTCTCTCCCACCTACACCACCTTGTCCCCTCCAGACTCAGCTCAGGCCTGGCATAAAGGCCTGGGGTGAAACCCTGCAGTTGCAATCCCTACAGAGAGTGTAAGGGACAGAACCAACCACCTAGACCAGGAGCAGAACATCTTCCAAGACGGGCACAACAGGCTCACACCCAATGGCAGGAGCAAGAAGGAGCTGAGCACAACAGCCAGACCCAAGCCAGACACAGCTGGATAAATACAAACTTTGTAGATCTGCACCTGAATTTCAGTAGGTGCTAAGGTTATAACTGCACCAAAGATCTACAACAAAGATCAGAAGACAGAGCTACACAAAATGACGACAACAACAAGGAGCAAAACACAATCTCAGAACAGAAGCACAATCATAACAAGTGCAGAGGACACTAACATAGAACAAAGTGCGAATCAACAGCTTCTGAAATAAAGAGACAACTGCAGAAAGGTATAGAGGAACTCAGACTGGAAATGAAAAGAAATCCCAGAATTAATAACATCTGCAGTAAAGAATCAAATGCAGAAAGATATGGAGGAAATCCAATGCCCACCCAGAACAAGTGCAGAGGACACTAGCTCAGCTCAAATGTATGAATTAATAGCACCGATAGTAAATAAGTAACAACAGAAAGACATGGAAGAACTCAGAACAGAATTTTTTTCTACTACCTCAGCTCAAATATATGAATTAATAGCATCAAGAGTAAAAAATCAACAACAGAAAATTATAGAGGAACTCATAGAGGAATTTTCTGAAATAAGAAACTAATTCTTGGAACTCAGAGTATCTGAAATAAAGAATCAACTACAGAAACATAGGGAGGAAACCCAATCAGAAAAAAAAAAAACTGCAGTAAAGGAATTTATAGCTGCTTGTAAAGAAAACATTGATTAAAAAAAAGAAGAGTTTAGAAAATAACAGATTCCTTGAATGAGCAATACAGGAAAGAAATAGATCACATGAAGCAGAATCAAAGAGATATAGAGGAATTTAAAATCTCAATCAAAAGCTAGCAAAAACCTTTAAGTGAAAGAGAACACAGAGTTTCAGATCTTGAAGACACTGGTGCAGCTAGTGAAAAGGTAAGAAAAGATCTCTTAAAAACAACTAGGATGTAGGAAAATATACTCCATCACCTGCAAGATGATGCAAAGATGAACAACGTGAGATTACTAGGCATCAATGAGAAAGGAGTCAACACAAATGACATTAAAAAATATGGGCAGAAGTAGCAGCAGAAAACTTCCCAAATATGAGGAAACAATATGACATTCAGATAACCGAAGCATACAGAAAGTCAAGTAACCTCAATCCAATTAAAAGCACACCAAGGCATATACTGGTCAAGATCCAAGAAATTAAGCACAAGAATAATATACTGAAAGCCGCTAGAGAAAAAAAGCAGATGACATTCAAAGGAAAACCCATCAGAAGAACAGCTGACTTTTCTTCAGAAAACATGAAGCCAAGAAGAACATGGAGAAGAGTACTCCAAGTCCTCTATGAAAACAAATTCCATCCCAGACTACTATATCCTGCAAAACTCTCAAGTTTGATGGAGAAGTGAAATACTTCCATGACAAAGAACAAATAAAGAATTTCATGATGACAAAGCCAACACTATACAGGCTACTGAAAGGTGTTCTAGAGAGGGAACAAATGATCAGAACTCCAAGAATGAGATCAGAAGCAACCAAATAAATAGGGGAAGAAATTAAAAACAGGAGAAAAAGGAGTAAATGAGAACAGGTAAATAACATGTTAATTGCAAGTCAAGACATCTCAATTCTAACCATTAATGTAAATGGACTCAATACACCAATTAAGAGAAATAGACTGGCACAGTGGATTAGGAAACAAAATCCAACAATATGCTATATACAAGAAATACATTTAACTCATAAAGACATCCATAGGCTGAAAGTCAAAGGATGGAACAAAAATATTACAAAATTCAGAACTTAAGAAAAAAGCAGGAGTAGCAATCCTATTCTCAGACAGTCTCAACTTCAAAACAACAATGATCAAGTGAAATAAAGAAGGCCACTATGTACTGGTTAGGGGAAAAATTCAAGAGGAAAAGGTAGCACTCATAAATAAGTATGCACCAAACAAGGGAGCACCAAACTATATTAAGAAAATCTTAATGGACATGAAAAATGTAATATTCAATACCACAACTTTAACAGGAGACTTTAACATCTCCTTATCCAAAAAAGATAGTTCAACCAAACAAAAACTTAGCAAACAAAGAGCAGAATGGACTAGATCTTGAAACAAATGGACTTGGTGGACATATAAGAGTGTTCCACCCAAACACAGCTAAATACACATTTTTCTCAGCTGCACATGGGTCATTTTCTAAAATAGACCACATAATGGTCCATAGGTCGTGCTTAAGTATATGTAAGAAAACATAAATTATCCCATGCATATTATCTGACCACAGTGCAATGAAACTGGAAATAAATGACAAAAGAAACCAAGAAAAAAACCTTAAATACATGGAAATTAAGTGACATCCTACTCAGCATCCAATGGGTCACAGATGAAATTAAATAAGAAATTCAAAAATATCTAAAATTCAATGAAAATTCAAGCACAACATATCATAATTTATGGGATACAATGAAAGCAGTTCTAAGAGGAAAATTCATAGCTGTGAACTCACACATTAGGAAATCAGAACAAAAAAATGATAATAATAACTACCCTATGCTGCACCTTAAACAACTAGAAAAGGAAGGGAAAAATCAAACCCAGAGCCTAAAGACGGGAAGAAATCATAAAGATTACAGCAGAACTTAATTCAATTGAGATGAAGAAAACAACTCAAAGAAATAACAAAGAAGAAGCTGATTCTTTGAAACATTAAATAAAATCGATAAACCACTAGCAAACCTCATCAAAAAGAGGAAAGAAAAAATTTAAATCCAAGCAATAAGGAATGAAAAGTGTGTAATTCCCACACACCCAGAGCAAATTTAGATTGTAAATATCTATTTTGAGAATCTATACTCTCACAGAATAGAAGACACAGAAGGAATGGACAGATTCCCTGTATGGTACAAATTACCACAACTAAATTGACAAGATATAACAACTTGCAATAGCCCAATAACAGCCAATGAAATAAGAGATGTAGTTAAGAACCTACCGACAAAGAAAAGTCCAAGTCTGGATGGATTCACAGCTGAAATCTACAAGAGATTTACAGAAGATGTAGTCCCTATACTCCTCAAACTCTTCCATGAAATTGAAAAGGGAGCAACCCTCCCACAATCATTCCTGGAGTCAAGTACTATAGTGATACCAAAACTATGGAAAGATGCAAAAAAGAAACAGAACTACAGGCCGATCTCCCTCCTGAATGTAGATGCCAGAATCCTTGCAAACACCTAGCAAAAAGAATACAACAAATCATCAAGAAGATAATATATCATGACCAGGTAGGATTCATCACAGGGATGCATGGATGGTTCAATATTGGAAAATCTATAAATGTAATACACTATATCAATAGACTGAAAACTAAAAATCACATGATCATTTCCCTTGATGCATAAAAGGTTTTCAACAAAGTTCAACACTCATTCATGTTCAAAATCCTACAGAAAAGAGGAATAGATGGTCTCTACTTCAATCTGGTAAAAGCCATTTATGAAAACCCAATGGCTAACATAATCCTAAATGGGGAAAAACTGAAATCTTTTACTCTTAGATCTGGTACAAGACAAGGATGTCCTCTATCACCACTCCTATTCATAATGGTTCCGGTATCATTAGCTACAGCCATTAGAAAAGAGAAAGAAATAAAAGGAATAAGAATAGGTAAAGAAGAATTTAAATTATCTTATTTGCAGATAACAAGACACTTTACTTGGAAGACCCAAAAAACTCCACCAAAAAGCTACTAGAATTAATACAGAAATTAAGTAGCATAGCAGGTTATAACGTCAATACACAAGAGTCAATAGCATTCCTCTACACAGACAACAAACACACTGAGAGGGAAATTATAGAAACAATACATTTTACAACAGCACTGAGGAAAATAAAATACCTTGGAATTAATCTAACAAAGAAGTGACAGACCTTTTCAAGGAAAATTACAGTACTCTCAAAAAAGATATTGTAAAAGACTTCAGAAAATGGAAAGATATTCCGTGCTCCTGGATAGGGAGAACCAACATTGTGAAGATGGCCATACTCCCAAAATTGCTGTACAGATTTAAAGCAATCCCTATCAGAGTACCACAAACACACCTCACAGAGGTTGAGAAATCATTGCTAAAATTTATCTGGAACCAGAAAATACCTAGACAGGGGCTGGTGAGATGGCTCAGTGGTCTAAAGCACCTACTTGGAACAAGCTTAGCAAAGCACAGGGATCACGGTTCAATCCCCCAGTACCACATGACAGCCAGCCCCACCCCCTGGTGGACTGAGCTGGCCACACACACACACACACACAAATAAATAAATAAATAAATAAATAAAAGAAAAGACCTAGAATAGAAAAGGCAATCCTGGGCAATGAAGACAAGGCAGGAGGCATTACCATTGCGGACTTGAAATTATGCTATAAGGCTAATGTGATAAAATCAGCATGGTACAGGCAACAAAATAGACCTGAGGATCAGTGGAATACATTAGAAGATGCTGAAGCCCGTACAAATACACTCAGCCACCTTATGTTTGACAAAGGGGCCAAACATACTCACTGGAAGAAAAAGGCCTCTTCAACAAATGGTAGTGGAAAAATTGGATCTCTACATGCCAGAAAATAAATCTTGACCCAGTTCTATCATCATGCACTAAACTAAAGTCAAAATGGATGAAACATCTCAATATTAAAGCAGAGACACTAAATCTCCTGGAAGAGAAAGTACGAGGAAGTCTTGAAGACATAGGGGTAGGCAATGACTTCATGAAAAGAAATCATAATTGCACGGGAAACAGTTGAAAGAATTAACAACTGAGACCTGCTCTTACTGAGAAGTTATTTCATGTCTAAAGAAATTATGAACAAAGTGAAAAGGCAACAAACAAATTTGGAAAAATTCATGACAAATAAGTACTCAGACAAAGGTCTGCTCTCTAGAATTTATAAAGAACTAAAAAACACTAGGGGCCAAAAATTTTAAGACCCAATTCAGAAATGGGCATCCGAGATGAACACACACTTCTCAGAGGATGAAATTAATGAAGCAAATAAATATATGAAAAATGCTCCACATCACTAGCCATCCATGAAATGCAAATTAAAACAACATTGAGGTATCATCTCACCCCAGAAAGAATGGCTATCATAAAGAAATCACCCAACAACAAATGTTGGAGAGGCAGTGGGGAAAAAGGGACCCTTCTCCA
>NW_004524892.1:224015-225174 GCF_000260255.1 Octodon degus | reverse complement strand
TATAGCAGCACAATTTGTGATAGCCAAATCTTGGAAACAACCAAGATGCCCATCCCCTGAAGAATGGTTTAAAAAGATGTGGCATTTTTACACAATGGAGTATTATTCAGCTATAAAGAATGATAGACTCGAAGTCTTTATATAGAAGAGGATGCCACTTGAAGATATACTTATAAGTGAAATAAACCAGACACATTTGTGTAAATATTGTATATTTTCTTTAGTATAAGAACTCAAAAGAAGAAATACATATAGAAAAATATCATTCTAGTAAAAGAAAGCAGAATCTTGAGGACTAACTCGTCAAGAGAGGGAAAGAAGGGGCTGGTGAGATGGCTCAGTGGTCTAAAGCACCTACTTAGAACAAGCTTGGCAAAGCACGGGGACCACGGTTCAATCCCCCAGCAACACATGCCAGCCAGCACCGCCCCCTGGTGGGCTAAGCTGGCTACACACACACACACACACACACACACATAAATAAATAAATAAATAAATAATTTTTTTTTAAAAAAAAGAGAGGGAAAGAAGAAGAGCAGGAAATATGACAATGTCAATCCATACAGTTATATGTAGAAGATGGGCAAGGCAAACTTCCTGAGAATCTCCAGAAGAATTTTGAATCTAGAAGTCAATTGGAAAGATTCTCACTCTGACTATTTATACTGATATCTGTAAACTAAGGAACTGCACTGCAGATGGTAATCTGTAACAGTAGTTTCGTGCTAGGAGTGCCTGTTATTCTGGTCTTCTGAATACAGGCTGCTTCTCATGACATGCCAGTTGCTGCTGTGTTGTCTCTCGGGTAGATGATTGTTCAAAAAGAACAGGGTGGATTGGGGAGATTGCTCAGTGGAATAAGCACTTCCCTGGCAAGTGCAAGGGCCTGAGTTCAATCCCTGGTTGCACAAAAAGAAAAAGAGAGTAGTGAATGAAGGCAAGAGAAAGGAAAAGGAATACTTTTGGACTGTCCTACTTCAAAGTTATATATGTTTAGATTTTACAACTTATGTGTAAATGTAAGAAATATATAACTCTTTATGCCTATTTTTAAAAATATAGAGCAGACCCGGAGCGCAGGCCCGGCGAGTGAGTGAGACGACAGAGGCCGCGGGATCCTGAACAGACCCGGAGCGCAGGCCCGGCGAGTGAGTGAGAC
>NW_004524892.1:208299-216203 GCF_000260255.1 Octodon degus | reverse complement strand
AATGGTGTTTGTAAATAAGATATCAGGTCTGCATCTTGTACAGCAATTAACCACTAGGAAGAATGTATACAGTGTGTTAATTATTGAAACTGTCCTACAGATTTGATTTGCAACTCTCTCATTGCCCTTTGTTTACCAATAAAATTATGTGGAAAAAAAACAAAAAGATAGGTCAAGCAGACAATATATTAGCTAAGAAGTATCAGAACTGAACCCGAGCTTCGAATAAATGGAGGTAGTGGACATACACAAAGTGTTTCATCCAGCCGCAGCTGAACACACATATTTTTCAGCTGCACATGCGTCATTTTCTAAAATAGACGACTTATTCTTTATGCCTACTTTTAAAAACATATTCTAATTTTTAAATTTTTTCATCATATTCTATAGGGACTTAAAGTTCAACATATCAATACTTGATGAAAAATACCTGTTCCATGTTATGCATAACATGTTTGATAGTCAGACAGATAGTAAGGTTAAGCTTAACAGCTTAAGTTATATGGTAATAACAATAAACTTATCTTCTGAATGGTTAACAACCTACGTTTGCAGACCAAAATGAGAGAAAAAGGAGGGCCGCAAGGAAAGTCACCATTTTGGCCCTAGCCTTCCAAGGTCAATTAAGACTCAGGACATATGAGAACTTGTACTGTAATGTCTCATATTTCAGTAGCGTCCCAAATTTTCCGATAAAAGAGATTATGGGGCCAAAGAAGAAAGTGATCGATGATTTAGAGTGTGTCTAAGGAGAGTCACATGGAGAGAAATTCTCTCAGGATTTCACAGACAGCACATTGGCCAAGCAATGGCCGTGACTCATCCTCTTGGCTGACACTGACAATGGTTGTACAATCTGAGGTGCCGGATCTCAGGATAAATCCTGAGGGGATTTCACCAACTTTATCAGACCCAAAAGCTATAACACTTGTTGCATAGATCCTGTTTTACCTGGTCTTGGTCATCCAGCAGAAAAGTATAAAAATGAAATATAAGAAGTGAAGCCATGGTGTTATGTTGAGCTGTAGGGGACTCAGGTCAACAATTTCTGACATTGCCAGTGAAGCAGAAGACTCAATACTATTATGGACCTCTGAACTCTTTTAGAATATTTTGCTAAGTTTACACACCTATAATATTTAATTGATGGAACTTAACAAAAAAAGGGATACAGATGGATATCCAATTGGTTTCTGTGTTTTCAAAGTGGTTAGGATAGATACATAGTTAAATTCTCCTAATGAATAGAGGAATTTGCTCTAATGGTGTTTGTAAAGAATGTATCAAGTCCGCATCTTGTACAGCAATTAACCACTAGGAAGAATGTATGCAATGTGTTAATTATTGAAACTCTTCTACCAGTTTTATTTGAAACTGTCTCATTGCTATTTGTTTATCAATAAAATTATGGAAAAAACATGAAAAAAATAAAACTTTGGAAAGAAAAAAATAAAATAAAGAAGTCAAAGATCTTTTCATGGCAAATTACAGTACTCTCAAGAAAAAGGATCATAGAGGATTTTAGAAAATGGAAGGATATTCCATGCTCCTGGATAGGAAGAACCAACATCGTGAAGATGGCTATACTCCCACAATTTTTCTACAGATTTAATGCAATCCCTATCAAACTACCACCAACATACCTCCCCCAACTAGAGAAAACTTTCCTAAAATTTATTTGGAACCAGAAAAAAACTAGAATTACAAAGACAATCCTGGTCAAAAAAGACAAGGCAGGAGGCATGACAATTCCTGACTTGAAATTATACTCCAGATCTACTGTGGAAAAAATCAACATGGTGTTTGCAACGAAATAGACCTATGGATCAATGGAATAGATTAGAAGCTGCAGAGGCCTCTACAAAAACACTCAGCCACCTCATCTTTCACAAAGACGCCAAACATGCTTACTGGAAGAAAGATAGACTCTTTAACAAATGGTGCTGGAAAAACTGGCTTTCTACATGCCGAAAATTAAAACTCGACCCAGGTCTATCACCATACACTATGCTAAAGTCAAAATGGATTAAAGATCTAAACATTAAAATTGAAACACCAAATATCCTGGAAGAGAAAGTAGGAGGATCTCTTGAAGATACATGGGTAGGCAAAGAGTTCATGAACAAAAATCAAATCACACGGGTAACAGTTGAAAGAATTAACAACTGGGATCTGCTCTTACTGAGATTTTGCTCATCATTACCAAGAAAATGAAAAGACAACCCACACATTTGGAAAAAATCTTAAATGATAAGCACACCAATAAATGTCTGTTCTCTAGAATTTATTGAGACCTGAAAAATATTAGGGCCCCCAAATTTAAAGACCCAATCCATAAATATGCATCTGAGATGAACACACACTTTGCAGAAGACAAAATTAAAGAAGCAAATAAATATAGGAAAAAATGCTCCACGTCACTAGCCATCCATGAAATGCAAATTAAAACAACACTGTGATACAATCTCACACCTGAAAGATTGGCTGTCATAAAGACATCAAACAACAACAAATGTTGGAGAGGCTGTGGGGAAAAGGAAATCATTCTCCACTGCTGGTGGGAATGTAGACTGGTGCAGCTATCATGGAAATCAGTGTCGATACTTTTTAAAAAAACTAGGAGTGGGGGCCGGGGAGATAGCTCAGTGGAATCAGTGCTTGCCTGGCAAGCGTAGTGGCCTGAGTTGAATCCCTGGTTCCCCCCCGCCAAAAAAAAAGAAAAAAAACTAGGACTGAAATCCCATTCTAACCTGCTATCTCTTTAATGGAAATTTTCCTGGAGGAACTGAAATCATTATATAAAGTGATATAATTTAACCTATGTTTATAACAACACAATTTGTGGTAGTCTAATCTTGGAATCAACCAAGATGACCATCACCTGAGGAATGGATGAAATAGATGTGGTATTTTTATATAATGGAGTATTACTCAGGTATAAAAATGATAAAATTGAAGTGTTTATATTTATGTGGATGCACTTGAAGATATAAGTGAAACAAACCAAATCCACTCGTGTAAATATTGTGTAGTCTCCCTAATATAAGAACTCAAAAGAAGAAATACAAATAGAAAGATTTAACACAATTAAAAAGATAGTGAGAACTTGAGGATTGGACAACAAAGACACAGCAAGGAGAAAAGCTAGGTAACATGACAGGAGCAAATTCATACATTTATATGCACAATATGGGTAAGGCGATGATCCTGGGAATTTTCAGCATGTTTTGTAAACTAACAGTTAATTAGTAGGATTCTCACCTCGACTAACTATATATTCTGATACCTGTGAACTAAGCAACTGCACTGAAAATAGCAATGTATAATGGTAGGGTCATGGCTTGGAACACCTTTCATAATATTTTATTCTATTGTTGAAATTTTGGCATTTTGATTAAAATGTGTCTAGGTGCAAATTTTTTTTGACTGTCTTTCTGGGTTTGCATATGCCTCACTTAACTGTATGTCAAATACTTTTCCCATACTTGGTAAATTTTGTTCTTCTAGTTCTGCCAATAATGGTTCTATATCATCTGTGCCAACTCCTGCTGTTTTGTTGATACTTGTTAAACTGATATTGTTCGCTTTGTATCATCTTGTAGTTGCTGAATTTTTTCCTGGTTCCTAGTTATTCAGAGATCTTTCCTGGCCAGGGATATAGCTCAGTGTCATAAGCACCTGCCTGACAAACAAAGTCACTAGGTTGATCAATGGTACTGGGGAAAAAAATAGAAATAAAAGAAGTCTTTCCTTTTTTGTCCACTAGCTGAAATGCAGCTGTCAAATATTGTGTTTAGTGGTCCCTACAAAGTCTCGCGCTGTCATTGGGGCAGGTTTCTAGAGTTAGTGATTAAATCTTCACCCAATGCTTGGATTATAGGTGTAAGTGCTATATCCAACCTGGGGCAGATAGCATGCATACAACATAAGAAAGTGCGAGAGGCTTGCTGTCTGTGGTAGCGGCTGCTCCTCCCTTTGCTCTTTGCTGTTTTCCACCACCATGAACTGCTGCCTTCTGCAAATTGACACTCTGCATTGTAGCCTGCTGAATATGCACTGTGACCTCCACAAACTGTCAGCTAAATAAACCTTTCCTTCCTCAATTTGGGATGTTGGTTATTTGTCCCAGCAATGAGAGAAAAGTAATGGAGACAGCTGTCTTCACAGTCTGAAATTGTAGCTTCATTCAAAAGGTTTTGCCAGTTTTCAGGGGAATCCTTAATTTCCAGTACATCTGCTTGCATCTGTTTTAGACATTCTAATTCTTTCCTGTATTTTTCATTCTATGTTTCTATCATTTTTCTATTCTCTTCTTTTTTTCATCTATGCCTTCTTTAGATGTGCCTAGCAATTCTTTTATGAGTTTTATCTTTTCTTTTTTACCTGAGAGATTATTTATGATTTCATTTCTCCTATATCCTGATGCAGTTCATTCTTTACTTTAGTTGCTATCATTTCAAAAATTTCAGTTGTGTGACTTCCAATTTCTTAAATGTTCTTGTCTCCTGGACTTATTCTGGTTGGGCTGGGGGTCTGAGATTGCCTTTTGCTCCTTTGTTTTGAAATTTTTGAAGTTTCCAATGTTCACTCAGGTTTAGCATTGATGGGATGGGGTGGGACATGAGTCAGTAAAGCTCCTGCAACAGAAGGTGTGCTGGGTAGGCTCACCAAACCTGCTGTGTGGGGCTCACTGTAGCTTCCACCATGGTGAAGGGGGAATGATCTGCATCTCAGGAGGGCTCTAATGATGATGGTTGTAATCCAAAGCTCTGCAAAACTCTCGTGATTTTACAGGTCAAGGTAGGTCTCATCAAGACTTCAGAATTGGTGGAGGGCCAAGTCAAAGCTCAGCAAAGCTCTAGAGAAGGTGGTGAGGATAGAGTTGGACTCAGCATGTGCTCATGGTTATTTTGTGTGCACTTGCCTTCTGCTATGTTGGGATAGGCCTGCCTTTATATTTTTAATAACTTAATCATAATGTATATGACTACATTTTGAGGCTCATTAATCTGAGTTGAGTTTTTTGCAGTGTTTTTACTGAGTTAAAGGAAGGTCATGGCCCATGACTGAAGAAGAATATGTGTCAACTTTCTGTCACTATGAAAAAATACTTGAAATAAACAATTTAAAAGGAGAAAAAATTTCTTTCGCCTCACATTTTCAGAGGACTCAGTACATGTTTGCATGACTCTGTTCCTTTAGGTCCTCAGTAGCATATTAAATCATGGTTGGAGCATACAGTGAGAAACACAGCTCATTTCCTGGGAGCCAAGAAGGAAGAGGAGAGGGCTAGAAACTGTAGAGACACCTGCCTTCTTCAAGAAGACTCCCCAAGTGGCCTAAATTGTTCTGAGTAGGACCCACTTCTTAAAGGTTCGGCACCTGCCAACGGTGCCACAGGCTAGGGTCTAAGGCTTCAAAACAGGGGCCTTTGGAGCACGTTCAAAATCTAATCTACAGCAAAAGGTGGCCACTGTGTTGGATATTTGAATAAAGAAACTAAGTTGCAACATAAAAGGGCAGGTGAGTTTGGAGGTGGGTTTAGAATAAAAATTTCTTGGTAAGATGCTTTAGTTTAAATGTAGACACTGGATATTGCAAGATTAAACAACGTTCATTCTTTATGATCCTGTCAGAAAAATGTGTCTTTGCATTCAGTCTCCAAATACAGACTTTTTCTGGCTAGTGGGATTGGCATATAGGTAGGAGTGAGGAAGAAAGCTACCTAAGCTTACCCTTATTGCTCCAGTCACACTGAGGAGTTGCAGGTAAGATTTATGGATGAGAGTGTACCCTAATGTGTACATTATGAAAACAAAAGAGCACTCATATGGCATTTACAGGATGAAAATGCAAACCATTACTCCCTACTGCCTTATATTTAGTGGAGGATGAATAGATTGTAGCTTCTGATCAAGTTTCAAAGCCATGCTGGCCTCCATGGTCGAAACTGCCATATGGGCACTTTCACCTTCTGTGAAGTGCTTTGTTCCAGATCCCAATGCCAGTATTAAGGAACTAAGAGCCATGTTAGTGCCACAAGAAACAAGAAATCTCAGAGTTTGTCAGTCAATATATGTCTGAGGGTGGGGACTGAGAGTATTTGTTTATTTAATGTGTTTGGTACTACGCAGCTCAGACTCATAATGATCCTCCTGTTTCAGCCTCCCCAGTGCTGGGAGTAAGGGTATACACCACCATGCCTGGTATTGGTGGTGGTCTTTGGGCACCTCAGGCAGGGCCAGGATGACATGTGTTACTGAGGATCAAACCCACGTCTTTGTGCTTGCCTAGGCAGGGGCTTAGATGGCTAAGTCATTGCAGCAGCCTTTGAGAGCCTTTCGTTCTGTCTTTCTTTCTGTCTTATGTATTTAGTACAGGGTCTACAGGGTCTTACTACACAGATCAGACTCGTAGTGATCCTCCTATTTTCAGCCTTTGAAGCACTGGGATTACAAGCACCCATCCCCATGCCCATTTGCCCTTTCCTTGAGGGCCAGGGGCAGTGCTGGCATGGCACGCTGGGGATCAAAACTAGTCCCTGTGCCTGCCTAAGCAGGTGCTTTAGTCCACTGAGCTATCTGGCCAGCTGGTTGAGAGCCTATCATTATAGTGGAATTATTTCTAAAATGGAAAATGAATTTTTCTTGGAATATGTATATCTGTGTCTATCTACACATCCACCTACCCACCCCCACACACAACACATGTATAGCACGCACAAACATGTATACAAATATATAAGTATGTTAGCATTTTTCTTCCAGATTGGCTCTCCACGAAATCTTATTTATGTGTTTCTGAAAGCAAATTAGAGGAGTTGGTGGTACAGGAGGTACTGGCTGAAATATATTTTAACTTGAGCAGATAAGCAAATCCCACACACAGGTTCTCAAACAAAGTTCAGTGGAGGAGATATGGCTGTTTGATTTATGGTCTACTTAATTTTCCAAGGGGTTTGAAGTTATCACTGCAGGGCACTTTTTCAAAGAGATTCCACAAATAATTTAAAGTGAAACTAGGTAACTGGATTGGCAGGTCAGCCCTCCCCATCAGGTTCTGAGTGGACAGGAGATCTTATTTGGGATTAAACTGATTTTTCCCTCATTGCTCTATGCAGTGCACCAGGCAGTGTCTTCTTTCAGTCTACCACCAGGTGGAGACTCTGCCCAACTTTTACCTGCATTTCACCTTCCAGGGAGAATCACACAGATACTTTCTGCCTGTCTGCACTGCAGCAGTGGTACCCAAGTGAGCTTACTGTAGTTTCCCTGCCCTTCAAGTTCTATAGAGTGTCATGCTCCATAATCAGTGCTCCCCATTGGCCAAGCAATGACCACATGTCAGCCTCATCCACATGGCTGACACTGACAAAGGTTCTACAATCTGAGGTACAGGATCTCAGGATAAATCCTGAGGGGATTTCACTGACTTATCAGACCCAAAAGCTACAACTCCTGTTGCATAGGTCCTATTTTACCTTGGTCTTTGCTATCCAGCAGAAAAGTACAAAAACGAAGTATAAGAAGTAAAGCCACGCTGTGATATTGAGCTGTAGGGGACTCAGGTCAACAATTTCTGACATTGCCAGCCAAGCAGAAGATCGAATACTATTTTGGACTACTGGACTCTTTTAGAATATTTTGCTGTGTTAACACACCTTTAATATTCAAATGACAGAACTAAAAAAAAGGGATACAGATGAATGTCCATTTTGTATCTGTGTATTCAAAAGTTTTAGGATAGATATATATATTTACATTCTCTTAATGAATAAAGGGATTTGTTCTAATAGTGTTTGTAAATAGGATATCATGTCCACATCTTGTACAGCAATTAACCACTAGGAAGAATGTATGCAATGTGTTAATTATTGAAACTGTCCTACCAATTTGGTTTGAAAC
>NW_004524892.1:198159-200669 GCF_000260255.1 Octodon degus | reverse complement strand
GGTGTTTGTAAATAGGATCTCAAGTCCGCATCTTGTACAGCAATTAACCACTAAGAAGAATATATGCAGTGTAATATTTGTTGAAACTGTACTTCTGATTTGATTTAAAACTGTCTCATTGCTATCTGTTTATCTATAAAATTTTGAATAAATAAATAAATAAATAATTGAAATATCAACACAGCAGTTAATATCCTGTCTGCATCTTGTACTGTGGATAACCACTAAGAATATAACAATGTACACTATATTAGTTATTGAAATTAATTATTAAATTTAATTATGTACTAATTATTAATCAGCTTTGAAACTCTCATTGATATCTGTTTCTCAATAAAATGAAATATAAAACAATTTCAAAAAAAAATAATAATCAGTGCTCCCTTCAGTGTACTTCAAAGAACAGATCCATGTTACAAGGAAATCTCAATGAAGACAAATTTAATGTGTGGTGATTTCAGAACTATCACCTGACTATGGCTTATAAATCTGTCCTTCTACAAACCATTGGCTCCATCTTTTGTACAGAGCACTTAAATTGATGGACCTACAAAGTTGTGACTTTTGAATCATTTTAGCTGGAAGGGGTAGCAATCTAAGCAGCAGCATCTCATATGACTTTACTATCTAGCCATCAATAAGGATATTTTGCAACTTTCCCACCTCCTCCAATTTTACATATCATTTTGCATTTTCTCTAGAAAATTCCACAACTTGATGGGGATATAGTGATGCTATAGCACACCCACCCAACCTAGTAGCTTTCCAACTCCACCATAGACACAAATCAAATAGAATCTGCTTTCTTCTTGTCCACATTTTCCATAAATGTAAGAAATGCACCCCAAACATCTCCCACAGCAAACAGGTGTCTTCCTAGTGAGCAGTCTTATAAATCTTAGAAACCAGTAATGTTTGCTTCTTATTGCTTTTTTGTTTAACAATCAAGAGAACAGAGTTCATTCCAAAAACAGATTTCCTAGGCCTTTTACAGACATCCATTTTAAAATGCCTTATAAGACTGAGCATGGTGGTGCCTGCCTGTAATTGCATCCCTTGGGAGGTTGAAAACAAGAGGATCACTATAAGTCTGATCTATGCAGTAAGACTCTGTAGACTCTGTACTAAAGATATAAAAAATAAAATAAAATAATTAAAAATGAAAAGGCCTTATTAATCAGTACTTTGCTAGTAAGGTCATCCAGGCTCCTCATTCAGAACAAAGCAATCACTTACAGAATTTCAGAAAGAAAATATTTTGTACTATCACACATGATTACCTAATGCTGCTACACTTGACCAATTCGCATATCTCATCTTATTCAGTTAGAGAATACTCTGGAATGCCCTGGAAGCAATTGTTCCAGGCATATTGGTGCATCCCTATACTCTGGGAACTCTGGGAGGCTGAGAAAGGAAGACTTCAAGTTTTAGCCCATCCTGGGTAACTTAATGATTTAGCAAGATCCTAATTTGAACTTTTAAAAATAGCTGGAGATGTAGTTCAAAGAAAAAATTCATTCTTAAATCCCTAGCCCCTCAAAGTAGAGAGAGAGTGAGTTTGGTCAGAGGAATCCAGGTTCCTGGTCCATTCCCCTGCATGGAAAGATAGGTACCAGTGCAGAAGTGCTTGGGACCCCAGGCAACTAGCTTGGCTAGAGGAGTCCAGGTGCCTGGCCTATCTCCCTATGAGACCTGCAGCACCTGGAATCAGGCAACTGGCCTGACCAGAGAAACACAGGGTTAATCCACTCGAATAAGGGAAAACACTTTTCATACAAACTCCCAAATTATGATATTTTTTTCTGTTACATAACTATAGATTTTGCTCCTATAGTCTAAAGTACAAATTCAATAGTCACCAAAGCATGTGAATTTCCCAATTTTGTTTGATGTTATTATTATTGCTAATTGTACTATTGAAACTAGGATGTGATATCTGTTTTAAGCAGTTGTTCTCCCTTGAGTAACAATATTGGAAAAGCTTGGGTAATAACCTCACCACAAGGGCCAGCCAAGTAGCTCAACAAATTAAAGCACCTGCAAGCAGGCTCAGGGGCTGGGGGCTCAATCCCCAGGCCTGTCATACCAGCCCCACCCCTGAGACACACTGAGACAGCAATTGAGACTAGGTGTGGTGGTATGAACCTGCAATCCCAGCACATGGGAGGCTATAAACAGGAAAAGTACTACAAGGTTGATCTAGTAATGAGACCTTGAATATCATGTAAACCATTTCCTAAAATCTAAAAAAGATAACACTAATAATAATAACCTCAAAATAGCCCTACATCTAAAGACAGAGGATAGTTACAAATGAAAATCAACATCCCACTTTCAATAATTGGGAAGCCAGGAGTCCTAGCCCAGGTCCGGTGAGTGTGTGGAGAGCTTCCTGCTACCCTGCGCCAGCGGGACCAGTCCGAGCCCAGGCGCAACGTGGGCTGGACCCTCTCCCATCCCCTCGGGCCGTCCCACACCACTCTGCCAAACGTCCCCACCCCTCCCGA
>NW_004524892.1:196354-198059 GCF_000260255.1 Octodon degus | reverse complement strand
AGCAATTAACCACTAGGAAGAATGTATGCAATGTGTTAATTATTGAAACTGTCCTACCAATTTGGTTTGAAACTGTCTCATTGCCATTTGTTTCTCAATAAAATCATAGAATTTAAAAAAAAAAAGAAAAACAGGGCATCATGTCTCCTAGACCATACTGACCCACACAATAATGGATAAAATCAAACTTGTTACAAATTATGATAAGCAAGAAGAATAAACTAAGGAATTATATTTTATTCCACGGACTTTTGCCTAGCATATCCTGCACATCTATATTCATGTCTATTCTATATTCTTAGTATCCCAAGAAAATAATAACAGCTTTTGAGCCATAACTAAATTCTGTATGGCCTTGTGGAAAAACCAAGATCCACTGGTTCAAATTTTAGAGGGCAAGATGTGGGCTCACTATGAGGAATGATCCTATGTAAGGAGAAACCTGTGGGCCAGGGAGATAGCTCAGTAGAATAAGCTCTTGCATGGCAAGCACAAGGGCCTGAGTTCAATCCATGGTACCACAACAAAATAAATAAATAAATGAAAGAAAGAAAGAAAGTAAAAGGAACCTGTGTAGACAAGAGTTGTACAGTGAGTTATTTCAGGGACAGAGACAAAGTGAAGTCTCCATGCATTTTATTTCTGTGTATTATATTGTTGCTAGGATCACACCATGCCCAAGACAGTGAATACCCTCACCCCAACCACCATCATCCCACCATGAAGGCCATCCCATCCCTCAGCATAAGGAGGAATCTCCTCCTTAAGACCTTGTTTTATCCTTAACATATTCAGTTCAAGTCCACCCAACTCATGTTTGACATTCTCTGAAAAGATGATCATTTCTCTAAGCCAGTCTGACATATGCACATAAAGTGTTACTGTTAATAATTGAAATATCGATTTCTGCCGAGTTCTGGGAGCCTACAGACCCAGTCCTAGGCCAGGTCCGGTGAGTGTGTGGAGAGCTTCCTGCTACCCTGCACCGGCGGGACCAGTGCCAGCCCAGGTGCAGCGTTGGCCGGGCCCTCTCCCACCCCTTTGGGCCACACCCCACCACTCCGCACTACATCCCTCACCCCGCCCGCCAAGTAGGAATTCCTGCCAAGTTACGGGAACCCCCAGACGCAGTCCTAGCCCAGGTCCAGCGAGTGTGTGGGAGCGCTTCCTCTTCCCCCTACTTCAGCTTGCCCCATCCAGGCACAGCAAAGGCCTGGCATACACGCCTGGGGTGTAATCCTACAGCTGCAATCCCTGCAGAGAGTGTAGAGGAAAGATCCAACCAGCTAGTCCAGGAGCAGAACATCTCAACACAGGGACACAACAGGTTCACCCTCAAGGGCAGCAGCGGGAAGGAGCTGAGCACAGTAGCCAGACCCAAGCCAGACGCAGCTAGATAAGTGAAAACTTTGTAGAGCTGCACCTGAACTTCAGTACGTGCGAAGGTTATAACTACAGCAAAGATCTACAACAAAGGTCAGAAGACAGTGCTACACAAAATAACGAGAAGGAACAAAATGCAACCTCAGAACCCAAGCCCACCTGGAACAAGTGCAGAGGACACTAACACAGATAAAATTGGAAATCACACAGCCGAAAGCAATGAAACAACGGCTTCTGAAATAAAGAAACAGATGCAGAAGGATGTAGAAGACCTTAGATTGGAAATGAAAAAAGAAATCCCTGAATTAATAACATCTGCACT
>NW_004524892.1:170986-172568 GCF_000260255.1 Octodon degus | reverse complement strand
CGATGAATGTCCATTCTGTATCTGTGTATTCAAAGTGGTTGGGGTAGATATATAGTTGCATTGTCTTAATGAATGGAATGATTTGTTCTATTGGTGTTTGTAAATAGGATCACAAGTCCGCATCTTGTACAGCAATTAACCACTAAGCATAATATATGCAGTGTATTATTTTGTTGAAACTGTACTTCCGATTTGATTTGAAACTGTCTCATTGCTATATGTTTATCAATAAAACTGTAGAAAAAAAAAAAAGAAAATGAAGCAATTCTCCCCAACTCATTTCTGAAGGCATAGACTATACTGGTAAACAAGAAAAAATGTGAACAAAAAAGAAAATTATAGGCCAATCTCCCTAAGGAATATAGATGTAAATGTCCTCAGTAAAATACTAGCAAACAGAATTCATCAAATCACCAAGAAGAATATATTTCATGACCAAGTGGGATTCACCCAAGAATGTAGGGATGGTTCAATACACACAAATCCATAAATGAATATACAACATCAACAGACCCAAAAGCAAAAATCACATGGTCATCTCAGTAAATGCAGTAAAAGCTTCTGATAATGTCCAACACACATTTATGGTAAAAATTGTCCTACAAACAATTGGAATACATGATCTATACCTCAATCTGATAAAAGCCATCTTTGACAAACAGCCAACAACATTCTAAATGCACAGAAACTGCAACTTTCACTCCAGAATCAGGTACAAGACAAGAATGTCCACTACCACTTATTTAATATAGTTCTGGAAATATTAACCAGAGCAATTAGATAAAAGAGAGAAATAAAAGAAATAAGAACTGTAAAGGAAGAAATTATCATTGTTCTCAGAGGACGGGCTACTCTACATGGAAAACACAAAAAACTCCACCAAAACACTGCTGGAATTAATAAAAAAATTAAGTAGCATAGCATGATACAAAGTCAACACTGAAAAATTAACAGTATTGCTCTACACAAACAACAAATTCATTGAGAGAGAAATTATGGAAACAGCACTTATCACAATAGTATCCCCAAAATTAAATACTTAGAAATTGACCCAATGGGGCCAGGGAGACAGCTCAGTGGAATAAGCGTTTCCCTGGCAAGCGCCAAGGGCCTGAGTTCAATCCCCGGTTCCACCAAAAAAAAAAAAAAAAAAAAAAAATTGATCCAATGAAGAAAGTAAAACATCTAAGCAATGAAAACTACAATACTCTGAAAAGAGAGATCAAAGAGGATTTCAGAAAATGGAAAAATATTCCATGCTCCTACCTAGGAAGAACCAACATTTTGAAAATGACCATATTTCCAAAGTTGTTATACAGATTGAATGCAATCCCAATTAAAATACCACTAGTACACCACATAGATCTAGAAAAAAGCATTTCTACAGTTCATCTGGAACCAGAAAATATCTAGAATAGCAAAAGGAATCCTGCGTAAAAAAGAAAGGCAAGGGTCTGGAGAGATGGCTCAGTGGTCTAAAGCACCTACTTGAAAACAAGCTTGGCAAAGCACAGGGACCGCGGTTCGATCCCCCAGCACCACATGCCAGCCAGCCCCGCCCCCTGGTGGGCTGAGCTGGCCA
>NW_004524892.1:168399-169661 GCF_000260255.1 Octodon degus | reverse complement strand
TTTGAAAAAAAAAAAAAAGAAAGAAACAACTATGATAGCAACTCTTGCTAAGTGAGTGGGGCCAGTAGGACATGAAGGAAGTGCCTGAATTTAGGAGCTCATAATACAGACATTGCTCATTTAATGACTGGATTATGGACTGAACTGGTTGTAAAATGGGGACTTGTGTGTAGTATGTACATTAGGAATATTGAGAATAAAGAAATGGAAAAAGGAAACTTGGACTTTAAAAAAAAAAAAAAAAAAGATCAGGTCCCCAAAATTCAGAGACCCAATCCAAACATGGGCATCTGAGATGAATATGCACTTCACAGAGGAAGAAATACAAATGGCAAGTAAATACATGAAAAAATGATCAACATCATTGGTAATTTGAGAAATGCAAATTAAAACAACACTGAGGGGCCGGGGAGATATCTCAATAGAATAAGTGCTTGCCTGGCAAGCGCAAGATCCTGAGTTCAATTCCTGATACCATAGGGAAAAAAGAAAAGAAAAGAAAACTAGGATTAGAAGTACCATTCAACTGAGCTATTATCCTACTGGGCATTTTTGTAGAAGAATTGAAAATATCATATCGCAGTGATACATATGCACCCATGTGTATAGCGGCACAATTAGTCATGGCTAAATCTTGTAAACAACACAAATGCCCAAAACTTGAGGAATGAAGAAAAAAATACGTGGTATTTTTATGCATTGGAGTATTACTAAGATATAAGGAAAGATAAACTTAGGGCTTTTCTGGGTAAAAGAATGCAAGTGGAGGCTATACTCATAAGCAAAACAAATCAGACCCATATGTGTAAAAATCATATTGTCTCCCTAGTATAAGAACCTAAGAATGTAAAAAAAAAGATACAATAGATATATGAAAAGGGAAATAACCTACTGAAAAGGAATGAACAATTGGGATGAGCGAAAGGAGAAAACAAAACAAAAAAAGGAAGTGGAAAAATGAAGTATGTATATATACAAGATAACTAAGATGATTGTACTACTAATTTCTCCTGGCTTATAGATGGGAGAAGTTCATGCTTAAAATTTTTATTTTGACCAACTTTACATACATATATTTCGTAATCTGAGCAACTAAATTGAAGGCTGCAGGCCCAGCACGGAACCCTTCAGCAGAACTCCCTGCAAAGAGGCTAGAGGCAAGACCCACCCAGCTGATTCAGGAGGAGAACACCTTGCCAGAGTGACACAAAGGGTTCGACTCTAACACCTGCAGCAGAAAGAAGTGGAGCACAGCAGCCAGA
>NW_004524892.1:163282-164503 GCF_000260255.1 Octodon degus | reverse complement strand
GAAATGTGGTATTATAAGTTGAACTAAATTCAGAAATTTTAAATTTAATTAAAAAAAGTATAGGTAAAAAAGAAGTTAAACTGTCATTATTTGTAGATGACATGATATTCTAGTTGGAAGACCCATAAAGCTCAACAAGAATCTACTAGACTTAGTACACAACTTAAGTAGCATAGCACGATACAAAGTCAATACACAAAATTCAATTACATTCCTCTACACAGATAACAAACACACTGATGGGGAAATTAAAGAAGCCAATCATTTTTCAATGGCATTATGGAAAATGAAATACTTAGGAATTAATCTAGGAAAGAAGTAAAAGATGTATTCAATAAAAATTACAGTACTGTGCAAAAGAGATCACAGTGGATTACAGAGAATGGAATGGTATATCCTGCACCTGGATAGGAAGAACAAACACAGTGAAGAGGTCCTTAGTTCCAAAGTTTTATACAGATTCAATGCAATCTCTATCAAAGTACTACCAACATACGTCACAAACCTAGAAAATTCATTCCTGAAATTTACATGGAAGAAGATAAAACCTACACTCGCAAAGGCAATCATGGACAACAAAGTCAGGTGAGGAGGCATTGCAATTCCTGACTTGAAATTATACTACAAAGCTACTGTGATAAAATCAGCATGATATTCACAAACAAAAATAGAACTGAGGATCACTGGAATACATTAGAAGATGCAGATGCAACTACAAACACACTCAGCCACCTTATTTCAAAGAAGGTGATAAACATGCTCACTGGAATAAAGATAGACTCTTTATCATGTGGTGCCTGAAAAACTGGCTCTCTCCATGCTGAAACCTAAAATTTCACCGAGGTTTATCACCATGAACTAAGTTAAAGTCAGAATGGATTAAAGATCTAAACATTAAAACACTAAACATAGAAACACTAAATCTCCTGGAAGAGAAAGTAGGAGGAACTCTTGAAGACATAGGGGTAGGCAAAGAGTTCATGAACAAAAATCAAACTGCAATGGAATTACTTGAAAGAACTAACAACTGGGACCTCCTTTTATTGAGAAGTTTTCGCATGTCAAAAGGAAATACCGGGGCTGGTGAGATGGCTCAGTGGTCTAAAGCACCCACTTAGAACAAGCTAAGCTAAGCAAAGCACAGGGCCCACGGTTCAATCCCCAGCACCACATGCCAGCCAGCCTCGCCCCCTGGTGGGCTGAGCTGGCCACACACACACA
>NW_004524892.1:161314-162564 GCF_000260255.1 Octodon degus | reverse complement strand
AAGAATTGAAAACATCTTATCATAGGGATATTTGTGCACATATTTTTTTTCAATTTTTGTTATTTTTTAGTCAGTATATGTTTATAGTGCACAATGATTACATGCATTATGAGGAATTGGTACACATATGTGACAGATCTTATTTCTTTCTTTTTTATGACAGTTTCAATAATAAACACATTGCATACTCTCTTCCAAGTGGTTATTGCTGTACAAGATGCAGACATGATATCCTATTTACAAACACTATTACAACAAATCCCTCTATTCATTAAGAGAATGTAACAATATATCTATTATAACTAATTTGAATACACAGATAAAAAATGGATATTCATCTATATCCCTTTCTTTTGTTTAGTTCCGTCATTTGAATATTATAGGTGTGTTAACTCAGCAAAATATTCTAAGAGAATTCAGTAGTCCATAATAGTATTGGGTCTTCCTCTTGACTGGCAGTTTCAGAAATTGTTGATCTGAGTCCCCTACAGCTCAACATAACAACCTGGCTTTACTTCTTATACTTCGTTTTTATACATTTCTTCTGGATGGTTAAGACCAAGATAAAACAAGACCTAAGTAACAAGAGTTGTAGCTTTTGGATCTGATAAGATCAGTGAAATCCCCTCAGGATTTATCCTGAGATCCTGTATGTCAGACTGTACATCCTTTGTCAATGTCAGCCATGTGGATGAGTCACAGCCATTGCTTGGCCAATATGCTCTGTGTGAAAGCCTGAGAGAATGTTTTCTCACCATATGACTCTCTTCAGGCACACTCTACATCATTGGTCATGTTCCTCTTTGGCCCCATAATCTCCTTGATCAGAAAATTTGGGACACAACTGAGTTACATGGTGTTACAGTACAAGTTCTCATATGTCCTGAATCTTAATTGACCTTAGAAGGCTAGGGCCAAAATGTTGGCTTTCATTGTGGCCGTCCTTTTTCTGTAATTTTTGGACTTCAAACTTAGGTTGTTAACCCTCCAGAAGAGAAGCTTATTGTTATTACCATACAACCTAGGCTGTTGAGCTTAATCTCACTATCTGTTTGACTATCAAACATCTTAGGCATAACATGGGACAGGTATTTTTCATCAAGTATTGATATGTTAAACTTTAAGTCTCTATGGAATATGACCGAAAAATTTAAAAATTAAAATATATGTAAAAATAGGAATAAACAATTATATATGTTTACACGTAAGTCCAGAAATCTAACCATATATAGCATTGTATCAGAACAGTC
>NW_004524892.1:153351-160802 GCF_000260255.1 Octodon degus | reverse complement strand
GGGGGATTGAACCGTGGTCCCTGTGCTTTGCTAAGCTTGTTCTAAGTAGGTGCTTTAGACCACTGAGCCATCTCACCAGCCTCAACCCCTTCAATTTTAAATAGTCATTTACCCAAGAGACAGCATGACACCAACCAGCATGTCATGACTAGCAGCATGTATTCAGAAGACCAGAATGACAGGCACTCCAATCACGAACATACTATTACAAATTGCCAACTTCAGTGCAGTTGCTTCGTTCACAGGTGTCAGTATATATAGTTAGTCAAGGTGAGAATCCTATATTTTTTTTTTCGGAACCAGTAATTGAACTCAGGTCCTGTCACTTGCCAAGTAAGTTCTTATTCCACTGAGCTATCTCCCCGGTCCTGAGAATCCTTTCAATTAACTGCTAGATTCAAAAATCTTCTAAAGATTCTCAGGATCATTCCCTTACCATCTTATACATATAACAGTATGGTTTTGTCTCTGTCATGTTTCCTAGCTCTTCTCCCTGCTCTCTCTTCATTGTCTAGTCCTTAAGTTTTTGCTTTCCTTTCAATTGTATTGTAACTTTCTATTTTTATTTCTTCTTTTGAGTTCTTATATTAGGGAGAGTATATGATATTTACACATGTGTGTCTGGTTTATTTCACTTATGATTATGTCTTCAAGTGGCATCCATTTAAATATGAAGGCTTTGAGTGTTTCATTTTTTATAGCTGAGTAATATTCCATTGTATAAAAATACCACATCATTTTTCATCCATTCCTCAGGTGACAGGCAATTTGGTTATTTCCAAGATATGGCTATCACCAATTGTGCTGCTATAAACATAGGTACACATATATATCTGTCATATGATGTTTTCAGATCTTCTCGGAAAATTCCCAAGAGGGAAATAGCTGGTTTGAATGGGATTTCCAATCCTAGTTTTCTAAGGAGTCTCCACACTGATTTCCATAACAGTTGCACCACTCTACATTCCCACCAGCAGTGGAGAAGGGTACCTTTTTCAACTTAGCCTCTCCAACATTTGCTGTTGTTTGATTTCTTTATGATAGCCATTCTTTCTGGGGCTAGATGATATTTACATATCATCTTAATTTGCATTTCACAGATGGCTAGTAATGTGGAACATTTTTTATTATATTAATTTGCTTCATTTATTTCATCCTCTGAAATGTGTATATATCTCAGATGCCCATTTCTAGACTGGGTCTTTAAATTTTGAGGCCTTAGTGTTTTTTCATTCTTTATCAATTCTACAGAACAAACTTTTGTCTGAGTACTTATTTGTCAAGACTTTTTTCCAAATTTGTGGGTTGTCTTTTCACTTTGTTGGTAATTTCTTTTTTTTTTCTTTAATTTTATGCTTGTTTATTTATTTATTTATTTTGTGTGTGTGTGACCAGCTCAGCCCACCAGGAGGCATGGCTGGCTGGCATGTGGTGCTGGGGGATTGAACCGCGGTCCCTGTGCATTGCTTAGCTTAGCTTAGCTTGTTCTGAGTAGGTGCTTTAGACCACTGAGCCATCTCACCAGCCCGGTAATTTCTCTTGATGTGCAAAAACTTCTCAATAAGAGGAGGTCCCAGTTGTTAATTCTTTCAAGTGTTACCCATGCGATTTGATTTTTGTTCATGAACTCTTTGCCAACACCTGCATCTTCAAGAGTTCCTCCTGTTTGTTTTATTTAAAAAAAGTAATAAAAGAAAGCAAAGGGCTGGTGAGATGGCTCAGTGGTCTAAAGCACCTACTTAGAACAAGCTAAGCAAAAGCACAGGGACCGTGGGTCAATCCCCCAGCACCACATGCCAGCCAGCCCCGCCCCTTGGTGGGCTGAGCTGGCCACACACACATACAAAATAAATAAAGAAATTTAAAAAAAAAAGAAAGCAAGAGACAAGAAAAGAATGTCATAGGACAGTTGTATATGTTTAGATTTCTGAATTTCTGTGTAAAAATGTGTGTGTATTTCTATTTTTATTTTTTCACATTCATTAGAGATTTAAAGTTTAGCATACCAATAATTGTTGGAAAATACCTGATCCATGTTATGTCTATCGCCAAGAACTAAGCTAAAGTCAGCTAAAGGTTTGATATTCAGATACTGATTTTAAGCTCATCTGCCTATGTTGTAGGGTAATAATATCATTAAGCTTCTCTTCTGGAGGGTTAAAAATTTAAGTTCACAGACCAAAAATTAGAGAAAGAGAAGCCTACAAGAATAGCCAAAATTTTGTCTCTAGCCCTTCAAGGTCATTGAGGACTCAGGACATAACAGAACCTGTGCTGTAACATCCTGCAACTCAGTGGTATCCCAAATTTTCTCTTAAAGGAGATTATGTGGCTACAGAGGAAAGTGATCTGTGATGTACAGTGTGCCTATGGAGAGTCATTTAGATTGAAATAATTCTCTCAGGCTTTAACAGAGAGCACATTGGCCAAGCAATGGCAGTGACGCATCCACATGGCTGACACTGAGAAAAGATGTACAAACTTCTGTGCAGGGTTTCAGGGTCAATCCTGAGGGGATTTGATTGACCATGTCAGATACAAAAGTTACATATTTTGTTACATAGTTCTTGCTTTATCTTGGTCTTAACCATCCAGCAGAAAAGTATAACCACAAAGTATAAAACATAAAGCCATATTAATATGCTGAGCTGTAAATTGCTCAAGTGAACAAATTCTGACATTGCCAGTTCTGGGGATAACCCCCTAATGTCATTGACTACTGGATTATATTGGATTATTTTGCTGAATTCATGCCCCTACAATATTTGAATGGCAATGGAATTGCCATCTCTTTCAAAACTAAACAGTGGCCAGGAAGATGGCTCAGTGGAATAAGTGCTTCCCTGGCAAGTGCAACGGCCTGAGTTCAATCCCTGGTCATAAAAAAATTAAACAAAATGTGGGATATAAAGGCCCATTTCCTTAGCAGAACCAGGGATTGAACTCAGGCCCTTGTGCTTGCCAGGCAAGCACTTATTCTACTCAGCCATCTCCCCGGCCCAAGGCCCGTTTTCTTGTGAAAAAAATATATATGTATATACAATATAGTTAGGATAGATATACAGCTAGTTTCTCTTAGTTCATTGAGAAGAAATGTTTGTGCTAATAGTGTTTAGACAATATATCCTGCCTGCATCTCTTCCTCTGAATAACTACTATGAAGACAACAATATGCAATGTATTATTTATTGTAAGTATGCTACTAACCTGTTTTGGAAATGTTTCATTTCTATTTTATCTTTTTTTCCCATTATAATGAATTTTTTTAAAAGGAAAAAAAGAATTCCCTTGAAGATGCCTGAAAACACGGGTGGATGGACCCTGACCTCATTTTCTGAGTCACAATCTGGGGTTTGCTTTTCTGGAAATTTCCCAGGAGAAACCACTGCTGCTACCATCTGGAAACCCCAGTTTGAGAAACACAAGTCTAGAAAAGGAGCTGGACTAAAGCCATGACTATATTTGTCTAATCTCATGCAAATTGCTTAGATTAGCAAAGCCCTAGTTTGCTCACATGTAAAGTGAAAATAATTTCAACAATAGTGCTTCCAGCTCACTGTGAAGATTAAAGGAGGACATATCGAGGAAGCCTTTTCAACAGCAGGCACATGCTAAATCCAGAATGGATGAAGGTTGTTATCACTACAGATCAGTGGTGGTGGATCTATGGCATGCATGCCACCGTAGCCTGTGTGTACCATTGAAAACTTAAAAGGTTCACTGTCCCTGCTATAGATCAAAGCAAATGGTGGGCAAATACCTCACCTTCCTCTAATCTTCTCTTTCACTGTCTCTACCAAATTCTGTTCCCAATAGTTTCTAAATCATATGCAATGAGTGACTACTATGAAGTCTGAGTATTCAGAACATACGGGATAAATCCTGCCATTTCCTGTATTTGGAGTACAGCAGGTACTTATTGTAGGTGGAATTGAAAATCAAAGTCATCTGCAAAGCATCATCCAACATGATGGAGTAAAGACTCACCACTGCTCTGCACCTAACTAGCCGAATGTCTTCAACAATCTAACATAAGGCAATCAGGAAGGTGCCTTTAGACAAGGCACATAAAACTCTTTCCAGGCTCTACTTTGTACTACAGCATCCCATCTGTCAGTCCCAACCCTCTGGTGCTCCCCAATACACACATTCACCTACTGGCTCTCTAGTTATACTTCTTTTGGATCAGACCAGAATTTTCTCAGGACATTTGCCAAAGGACCACTAGATATTAGCTTCCACTGTTGAAGCCTGAATCTTATCATGACCACTCTTTTGGGAGGTGCATGCTTTTAGATTTCCCTTCACCATACACCCCACACCTACAAAAGCAAAATCATTAGTACTTTTGATGGGTCTATAGCTTTTCAATTTGCCTCCTCCTTCTAAACTGGGAATGACTGAGAGGAGACTATTCCTTTTCACCACACTACATGCACTTATTTGTTAACTACTCTATGTACAGTGCTGTTGGCATGGACTAACCTTCAGGCTGAGTCACAGGATTCCTTAAAATATCACAGTCCTGGCTGCTTCTGCCAACTCTGAAGTCTCCAGAATTATATTGGACATACTGTACTGGAGACCCATTACAAACCCTAATTCAGAACTAAAATTTCACTAGCTTTCCACTGATAGCACTCAGGTTCTATCTGCAAAGAAAGCAAAGCCCTATAGTGACCTGGTCCTGAAGGATAAGATCCCAGGACCCATAGAGAAAGGAGGCTGAAGGTGGTCAGTCCAAAAAGAGCAACAGAGGTCCCGGGGAGATGGCTCAGTGGAAAGTGGAATAAGCACTTCCCTGGCAAGTGCAAGGGCCTGAGTTCAATCCCCGGTTCTGCCAAAAAAAAAAAGGGGGGGGCGTGCCCCTTAGCTCAAAAAGAGCAACAGAATCAGGCTTTCCCCTCTCTGAATTGGGGGGAGGGGCTTTGGTGAAAAAAACCCTTTAATCACAGTGCTCGAGGCCCTCAACTAGCAGTATTTGTTGTCACAGCCTTATACTGGCTGTTCTGTATCACACTACTTCCTTTTACTAGGATCTTCTTGTTTTGAGACTAGTTTGGAGACTCTAGGGTCAAGTGCAGGGAATGAGACAGCAAACATGTCTATTTTGTGGTGATCCAAGTCCTTGGTATTAATGCATAAGACATTGTAAACTTGAATAGTTAATCAAAAGGAGCTTTATCAAGGTCATCAAAACAATGCAGGATCATTTCTTCTGGCTTCACCCATCATTCCTAGCAGAAGGTAAATCTACCTCTCCAGCAACTCTAAACTTATCACTAACTGAAACTGAGTGGATAATATGCTTTATGTCTCTCCCACTCCCTATAAAGAATGGCTTTTGTATGGGGCACTTGTATCTTTAGGTATCAGGCTTCTCAGGTGTCTCGTACATGACTGGCTGCTCAGTGAATGTGAAGCAAAGAGATAGGGGAAGTTAGGCAGACAGGTCACAGGTCCTGGCTAGTTAACCTAAAGTACACCAAAGTCAGAGCTTAAAGCAGTTAGCACACCAGAGGCCCTGACAAATCAAGAAAAGCAAACAAGACCACCAGGGAACAAAGAACAAGTCCCCGAAAGTAATAGGAGAGACCTTGGAGGAGACAAAATGCAGATGAAGCAGCTCGCATTCTGGTTCTCAATGATTAACCTGCAAGCAGGAGCATCCCTGCTTTATATTGTGTTTCCTGCTCCTAGAAACTGTATAGAAGATGATGGACTTAAACTTCTAGTGTGCCCACCTTATAGAATCCCTTCCCAACTTTCAAGGAGCTTTTGTTTTCATTCTTGCTGGTGAACACACATTGGTCTTTTACCACTGCTTCCTGTTTGTTCTGTGGACTTCAATCATCTTTGCCCCAAAACAAGAACCGAAGGAGAAGAGGAAACTGCTTACAAACCGAAATTTCACCAACAACAATGTATGGAAATTTGGGGGAATGGTACCCTTAGAAGGAGTCTCAGGGCTTTCTCTGTCCCTCCCCAGCACCTGGGCCCTGACTCTCAAAGTAAAAGAACAGGAGAAAATGCCCACCTAGGAGCTGCCTGTCAAATTCTGTATAGTGCAAAGGCCCAGGCAGGATGGAACAGTTCCATCTTTGCAAGCTCTCCTGGAGATGAGCCTCACATAGAGTAGGAGCATGCAGATCTTCCCCCACCATGCTTTCATTCCTCACAGTGAAGTAGGCTGCCACCAGAGAACCAAAGGGCCCATCTGCAGAAAAGGCTTAGGCAGGTGTACTGAGGAGTGAACAAATTCTGCACATTCTTGCTATACACAACAACTATTTCTGGAAACCCTTTCTCCCACTTGGTTCAGGCTACACTTGAACTCATTATTTAGCCCAGGCTGGGCTGGAACTCATTGCTATCCTCCTGCCTCAGCCTTTCTGCTGAGATTTAATGTCTGTGCTCCAAACTCTACACTTTCCATCAAAGCCCTGAGTATCATGCCCCCCTCCTCAAGAGCCAGGCTATAATAGCATTAACTTCCGATTGCTAAGAGTATGTCTTCCGGGCCAGCCACAAGGAGAACTTGATGAGGCCCCTCTTGCAAATTGACTTTTGTGGCACCTCATGTAGCCATTTGCAGGAAAACGCATTTCTTCTATTTAACTTCACTCCCATCTCTCAATGGTGTATTCTGAGTCTAAGAGCAGAAATTGGGGCCAAAAAGAAAGTCTATCTCTGTTGTTCTCTTTTTGAAACTGTGGCCATGTGGTGGCAGTAGAAGCCCACAAACGTGTGTGACACCTTTCTTGCTCCCGCCCTTCGTGTTTGTAAAAAACTGGGTTCCTAACACACAATAAAACATTCTGCAGGGGCTTAGCTTGCCGGAGGCTACACTGAACCTGTCAATTTTTTTTTTAAATATTTATTTGTGTGTGTGTGTCTGTGTGTGTGTGTGTGTGTGTGTCCAGCTCAGCCTACCAGGGGGCAGGGCTGGCTGGCATGTGGTGCTGGGGGATTGAACCGCGGTCCCTGTGTTCTGTTTAGCTTAGCTTGTTCTAAGTAGTTGCTTTAGACCACTGAGCCATCTCACCAACCCTGTCAATTCTTTTTTATTTAAGTCTCTGGGTCAATCTGGTGAATGAAAAATTGAGCCAAAAAATACTTTTAATGATGTTTTCTTTGTTTACTAGCTGGTTTGTACTTTCTCTTTTCTGTGCATTTCTTGAAGACAGGGGATCCTGTCTCCTGACTCTAATTTAGTTGCTTCCTGTTTTGTTGTTTAATTAAAAGAATCTCACCATGTTGATTGTGTCTGTGTTGAGAATTCAGAAAATATTAATGAGAAGCAAATTTCATACCAGTTGCACTGTATAGAAACAATGACTGGCATTTTCATGTATCACTCCGGCCCAAGCAGAGAAAATTTCCACAAGCTGGAAACAGGTGGGAGAGAGGGATATGAGGTGAGAGATAATTCAGCATGATCTATCATTAAT
>NW_004524892.1:150086-153251 GCF_000260255.1 Octodon degus | reverse complement strand
TATTGCTCCTTTCCACAGAATATATACTATAATTGAAGTGACACAGAAAAGATTATCATGGCCCTGGCATAAGCACGAAAAAAGAATTCATAGGGCCACCCAGATAGCTCAGTGGATTAAAGCACCTGCTTAGGCACATTCAGGAACCGGGTTGCATCCCAGGCTTGCCATACCAGCCCTGCCACCAGGGTATACTGAGGCAGCCATTGAGACTGGGCTTGGTGGGCATGCCAGTAATCCCCACGCTTGGGAGGCTAAACACAGGAGGATCACTATGAGTCCAATCTGTGTAGTGAGACCCTATAAACCCTGTAATAAATACATTAAAAAAAGAATCAAAAAATATTTCGTGAAGCTTTCCTTGTTTTTTTTTTAGTTCATGAACTGCAAAAGGACAAATAAAATAAATATAAAAATTTAAAAGATTAAGTTCTTGTATTTTTTTGGTGGACATGGTAATCAAACAGATACTAAGAGATAACTAAAGATAAAAGAAAGAAATTGAAAATGCAAATAAATGGCCTAGGAAAAGAAAGAAGTTAGAAAAATTAGCTTGAATACATATCCACATTTACTTTTGTATTTTATGCTTATTTCTAATTTTATACTTTAAACATATAAAACATTATTTTTAAATTTAAACTATATACAAAGATAGATAGATAGATCCATCCAAACTGATCATGTTGTACACCATCAATATATATAGTCTTTCTGTCAAGAAAAACATATCAATGGAAATAATCTTTAAAAGGGCATTAGAATAAGGGTCATCTCTATAGCCATAGAAGACAGAATTTGCTCACCAATCCAAGAGGCAGGGTGACCCATGGAAAAATTAATAAAAGCAATATCAGGGGCCGGGGAGATGGCTCAGTAGAATAAGCACTTCCCTGGCAAGCTCAGGGGCCTGAGTTCAATCCCTGGTTCCACCAAAAATTAAATAAATAAATAAATAAATAAAAGTAAAATCAATCATAGCGGAATGCTTGCTAAACAATGCCAATATTTGCACTGATGTATTCACCAATTTTCCCGTGATACTACATGTTCCTATAATTTTCTACTTGAAACAAGGCTGCTTAAAATGCACTGACCACAAAGTGTGTTATTCTTTCTATTATTTCACAGGACATTTGCAAAAGGACTTAACACCTTGCTAAAAAGTTGCACTACCCATGATGAAACAGAAAACTGTTGAAAGGCCAAATGGTGGGGGAAGTGGGCATGATCTGCTAATTCAATATCCTAAAATACATGCGCAGAACCATTACAGGGTTTGTTTCCATTATTTGCTTCAATGTTGTTTTTAGAATTCCTTTTACAATTTTTCCCTTCAAGCTCTCCCGTACATTTTCCCCCTTTCAATTTGACCATGTTCTTCCTTCTTCACAACTTCTATCTACCTTACATTTTGCTAATTTACCCTTCAGGTTTCTTAAACAAGAGAAACAATACTATAATTAAACATGTACTCCTAATTTATGTCATTTAAAGTTATGTTCTGAGTGTGTATGTGTCTTGGTCATTTTCTCTTTAGTGAGATAAAATGTGCAACACCCACAAGGAAACAAAGCAAGCAAAAATACAAGCCTTTCTTTTCCTGATAGTGTCTACAGGCTACCAGGATTAGGGCAATGTCAAATCAATCAGTACACTGAATTATCACCCACTGTTAATCCTAGCACCCTTAATCCTAACACTGGAAATTGAATCAAGTACACATTCTAGATCAGCCAACTCAGAAAAATCCCCATTTATAACTACATGAAACTTTGCGTGAAAATTTGTAGACACAAGCTTGGGCTTGCCTTGATGAAATCTTTTTCAGGTCACAGAGAACCAAGTAATTGGCTGCAAAAAGTCACTATGACCTGGAACACAGGAGCAGTGATTTTTGCCTTAATGTAATATCCACTGCAAAGTCTCAGTAACATGAAAGCTTACAAAAATAAATAAGAAAAAAACTTGTAGGCCAAATTACCCTCTGACGTGCTTGGAGAAATGTAGCTTTTGCCCCTCTTAGTACTGATTACTTCCACTAATGTCCTCTATCGTCAGGAAAAGAAGCAACCTTCCACTGAACAAGCTAAGATTACGATTACCTAGGAGCTGCAAATTAGCTATGGTCCTGATAAACTTATGCACACATCCCGTGTTAGCCCTAGTGCTCCTGCAAAGTGCCCATTCAGACTCCCCACAGTCCTGATAAACACATTTACACTTCCTGGGTCAGCCCTAGTGCTCCTGCCCTGGCCTATTCAACTACAGGACTACAACAGGAACTTCCTGCTGCTGAGAATATGGCTTCCTGGACAAGCGACTCCGAGATTCCTGAAGGCCACCAATATTGAAAAGCAACTTCCAAGGCACTTCCACAGGGCCAAGCAGCAGGATGGCGGGAGCAGGACAAGCGAGGCCCTTGCTTCTTGTGTTTATCTTTACCCTCGATACTCAGTGCAGTGTTCACTGTCTAAGGAGCACAAAATGGCGCCAGGCAGAATGAGGTATTCGGACTTTCTCTTTCTGAAACTGAAACTTTGGCCATTAGGGGGCAGTAAGAGACCGCAAACGTGAGCGGCACTCTTTCCTCCCCCGCCTTTTGCCTTTGTAAAAAACTGTGCTCTTTACAGGAAGTAAAACTTAAAATACCCAAAGCCAACGTTTCTAGGGCTGGATTTTTGCTCCCAACTCATGACTTCGTGAGTCTTTCTTCTTAAAAAAAATTCTATAGACATAGATGTAACAGAATATTTTTTTTGTGATAGTTTCTTTGATTTTGAGCAGGGTTCTCTCTCGCTCGCTCGCTCACTCTCTTTTTTTTTTTTTCCGGAACCTGGGATTGAACTCAGGCCCCTGCAAACGTTTATTCCGCTGAACCATCTCCCCAGCTCCTAGGGTTCTCTTCTTGCATATGCATTTTACGAGGCTTTGGTTCCATGTCTTCCACAGGGTTTATTTTGACCTTTCCTTTTTTGTTGTCCATTAATGTATACTAATGATGCCAAGGAAGTATGTAGTGAGACATCGGAGAATATAAATAAGAGGTAAACTTCATGACATCTACACTATGGAGAGACAATGACTACCATTTTCATTTATATTTATGAAAATGATATATATTCCTATGATACTGTATGCCACACATATATATATATATAATGA
>NW_004524892.1:145411-149986 GCF_000260255.1 Octodon degus | reverse complement strand
GGGGGGAGATGGCTCAGTAGAATAAGCGCTTCCCTGGCAAGCACAGGAGTCTGAGTTCAATCCCTGGTTTCGCCAAAACAACAAGAACAAAGCAGAACAATTACCTTTTTTTCCAATTTATTTATATTCGTACATAAAAATATTTCTTTGCTAAATCATTTATTTTTTTTATTTTTTTTTAATTTATTTATTTATGTGTGTGTGTGTGTGTGGTCAGCTCAGCCCACCAGGGGGCGGGGCTGGCTGGCACGTGGTGCTGGGGGATTGAACCGCGGTCCCTGTGCTTTGTTAAGCTTGTTCTAAAGTAAGTGCTTTAGACCACTGAGCCATCTCACCAGCAACTCCCTGGTAATAGAAAACAGATAGGTAATAGAAAAGGGAAAGGTCAGACAAGGCTTGGTGGGTGAAGCTGTGTAAAAGTATCACACATCTGTTTGAAGAGTAACTGGAGCCTGCACAATGAGGTGTCTCAGAGATTCTGGGCTACTTCATACTAAACAGGACTACAAATGCAGTACCATCCAGCATCAGGACAGACCTGTGGGGTTTTGTGAGCTATTTCTATTTCTAACTTTTGGAAACTGATGTTTTCCCCAGGCCATCTTAATAGTACACATCAGATAAAAAGGACAACTGACATAACTCCAACTAATCTCTCCTGTAGCCTAGACAGGGACATGGTAACACTGGAAGATTTTAAAACTGTAACTCCTTCTGGATCGTCCACAAGGTATCTACACTCTTCTTCAAAGGTGTCTCTTCCTCAGGAGACAGTCACCTTCACAATATCATAAATCCCATTCTGTCCCAGGACACATGGGACACTAAGAAAGACATCATCCTTGATTCCATACAGCCCCTTAATCACGGTAGAAATTGGATGCACCCTCCTAAGATTCTTCATCATATTTTCTCAAAAATTTGCCACCAACAGTCCAATGGCACAAGATGTGTACCCTTTTAGTTCGATCACATCATAAGCGCTGTCAACCGCCTGTTTGTGAACCTCTTTCCAGTGCTCCTTATCCCCATCAGTTCCTAACTCAGGGTGCAGATTCTTAAGGGTGACACCAGCAACATTCACACCACTCTACATAGGGACACTGGAATCTCTGTACTCCCCAAGGATCCAGCCATGGTAGCTCAGTATTTGCATACTCAACCTTTCTCCCATCAAGTAGCAGAACCAGGCTGAATCCAGGTTGCAACCACTACCAATAACACAGTTCTTGAGAAAACCACTTACCTTCCAAGCCACATAGGTCAAGGTATCCACTGGATTGGACATAACAAGCAACTTGCAGTTGGGACTGTACTTTACAATATTAGGAATGATAAACTTGAAGATGTTCACATTACGCTGCACCAAATTAAGATGGCTCTCTCCCTCTTGCTGATGTGCTCCAGCAGTGATAATAACCAGCCTGGAGTTTGTGGTTACATTATAGTCTTTGCCAGAGAAAATTTTTGGTGTTCTCAGAAAAAGGGCGTGTTAGAGATGCATCATCTTGGCCTTCAATTTGTTTTCCATGACATCAACAAGAGCAAGTTCACCTGCCAAGACCATCATTAAGATACTAATGGCACAGGCCATGCCAACAGCACCAGCCCTGACAACCGTGATCTTATTCTGGGGCCCCTGTGCCTCCTTAAGGAGATTCACAATCAGCTGATCCTTGAGACTGGCCATCTTGGACTTAGAACCAAAAGGAACCTGGAATACAGGTGGAGCAGGCATAGGGGTGTGTACTTCTCAGATCCAGACTCAGTGGCAGGAGCTGTGACACTCCTAGAACTGTCCTTGATACTGCATGGAGCATCCCACAGATAGGTTCCAGGCTCTTATGTAGGATATGCAAGGATCAAAAGTGTATATCCAGGAGCTGGGGAGATAGCTTAGTAGAATAAGTGCTTGCCTGGCCAGTGCAAGGGCCTGAGTTCAAGCCCCAGTTCTGGCAACAACAACAACAAAAAAAAAAAAAGAAAGAAAGAAAGAAAGAAAGAAAGAAAGAAAGAAAGAAAGAAAGAAAGAAAGAAAGAAAAGAAAGTGTATACCCAATGGTGAAAAAAGGTATCTATATTTAAGAAAGAAAACAGGAAGATGTGCTCAGGACAAGCACTAACAGAAAAGTGGCTTGGGGTGAGAGGAAAATTAGAAGCATAGAATGGAACATGGAGAAAGCTGGCTTTTGGATTTTACAAGATGTGTACCTCAGCTCAAGTACCTTTAAGGGGGTCATTGGTTGAGATTGACAAGTGATTGCTAGGGTGCTAAGTCAGCTCAAGGCTTTCAATAAGATTGTTTGTCCTATAGTTCACTCTAATTAACTTAAATACTGGAGATGAGACATATTTCTATGAACGATTAAGGAGGCAGTGGGGAATGGGAACTGCAGGCCTGGCCCAGAGATCTGATGTGGCTGTGCTATGACCTAAAAGATTGAGAAATTTCCACAATGGTTGTTTTTGTAGTATGGGGTTTTGCAAAGGGAACAATACAATAAAAAACACATATAAGATTAATTTATAATAATGACCCAAAGGATCATATACAAATACCATGCAAGAAATCTATTCATACACAAAGAACAAACCCTCCAGCTAAGGGCCTGGATACCAAAGTAATGTTCCGCATGATTCTAGCTGATGCCCAGCAGTCCTTAATAATGCCTTCAGAAAATACAAAACCAACTGGGGGCCTACAGCATTTCACAATGTCTCATGTAAGTCTGTTTTGTGGATCTGCATTGGGAAGGCCCAAAGATCAGTGCTGGAAGCTAGAAATTCTGTGCCAGCAGACTGACGGATCTGTGCCAGCAGGCTGAAGCATCTGCATTGAAGCCAGGAAGTGATGCTCAATGTTATAACCAGGGCTCCCCCAAAAGTACCATAGCCATCCTCAGCAACAGTGAGGTCCTGAGCTCCTCCAAGTATGAGCAAAGCTGAGCTCTCATCAGGAAAGCAAATGCAAAAATGTTTCTGCAGGAGACTGAGCTGTGCACCAACTTACCCCCACCAGAGCAAGAAAGCTGTGCTCAAGGTGAGCACCAGAACTCCCTAAAATGAGCCTCAGCCATTATCAGTGACTATGATCTCAAACCCTCAGCAACAAGATCTGGATCTCTTTGGACAAGGAGAACAGCTGATTTCATCAGAAAAGCCAACATGAGAAGCTCCTCCACTAAAACCAATAGCTCTCTACTGTTTCCCAACAGCTTCCCACAGCTTTGCAAACAAGCTGTGCTCCTGCGAAAGCTTAGCTCCTTCTCCAGTTCTGACTCTTTTTTTTTTTTCTTGAGGAACCAGGGATTGAACTCAGGCATTTGTGCTTGCCAGGAAAGTGCTTATTTCACTGAGCCATCTCCCTGGCCCCTAGTTCTGACTCTTGTACTGCTGCCAACAATCTACAAGTAGGTCTCATAGACCCAACAACCCTGGTTCAGTTCAGCTGGGTGTTAAAATTCAACATCAGTTGTCAATCCACCACAGTTATTATTTTATTTTATGCTTCTCTGAAAACTACGGAAGGAAGTTTTAAGCTGGGCCAAATTCAAATGGGGTGAAGGGGGTGGGCACTCAGGCCCATTGTACTACTTGTACAACCCTTTCCTGAGAGCATTTAAGAACTGTGTTCTATACCGTAGTGGAAATTTTCTGCTAGTTTTCCAACAGAAAGGAGTTTTGTCTAATGTTGTGGGTGGTTGCAAATACTTTGTATTCCCTGCGCATGGATACAAGCATTTTCTGGCTTTTTCCCAAATTTAAATTGATTATCAAAATAGAGATTTTGAGTCAAAGGAGGAAAACCAGCCAACCAAGATGGTACAAGTGAATTCACTTATCAAAAATGAGTTCCAAAAGTGCTTCAGAAAGAGGTAAAAAAAAGACATTGTGTCTTTTACAGTCATAATTTTTAAAATTTATATTTTCCCATTACATCAGGTATATATTATACTGTATCCTGTGAGACTCTGGTAAGCTCTGACCTACCTCAGCCTCCAGCTCACAGTTGTGGAGCTTCTGCTAGTGCTTGTCCAAATTTTTATGAATTTAGGTGGACTCTGAGTAGCCTGCAGGACACAACCAAGCTGCAACTAGTTGGCCCAGCACCGAGCAGACACAGAGCTTTTCTGGTGCCATTTAAGAACTTTGGTAGACTTTGGGTGGCCTATGGGACTCTATCTGCGTGATTACTGCAAGCTCCAAAAATGTCAAAATGCAGGAGGAAAAGGTAATATGAATCCTCTAGCCCAGCTAAAACAAATCCAAGAGACAATGACATAAAAAAACTTGGAAATCACATACCTGAAATCTCTGAAATAATAGCAGCTAATGTAAAGAAAGAAGTCTATCAGTCTATCAAAGAAATAAGATCAGAAATAAACTCTTAGGTCCAAGAAGAAAGAATGATAATTGTGAAAGAATTGCTCAGCACAACTAAAGAAAACATAGATAGAAAAATGGAGGAGAGGGCTGGTGAGATGGCTCAGTGGTCTAAAGCACCTACTTGGAACAAGCTTCGCAAAACACAGGGACAGTGGTTCAATTCCCCAGCACCACATGCCAGCCAACCCC
>NW_004524892.1:120494-129130 GCF_000260255.1 Octodon degus | reverse complement strand
TTTTTTTTTTTTTTTTTTTTACTATGTTGGAGATTTGCTTTGAGGAGCACAAAATATTTTTAAAAAAGATGAGAACCCAGTAGATTTTTCAAGTATTTCCCATGCAGTTTGGTTTTTGTTCATAAACTCTACCTACCCCTATGTCTTTAAGATTTCTACCTACATTTTCCTCCAGAAGATTTAGAGTTTCTGTATTAATATTTAAATATTTGATCCATTTTGACTGTAGCTTTGTGGATGGTGATAGTAATAGGTCTAGTTGTAGCCTTCAGCATGTGGAGAGCCAGTTTTTCCAGCACCATTTATTAAAGAGTCTATCTTTCTTCCAGTGAACCCATCTGGCCCCTTTATCAAAGATCAAGTGGCTGAGTGTGTTTGCAGTTGTGTCTGCATCTTATAACTTGTTCCATTGATCCTCAGATCTGTCTCCACACCAGTACCATGCTGTTTTTAGCACAGTATCTTTATAGTATAATATCAGGTCTGGGATTGTGATACCTCCTGCCTTTCCTCTGTTTCCCAGGATTGCTTTTGATATTCTGGATCTCCCCTGGTTCTAAATGAATTTGAGAATTATTTTTTCTAGTTCTGTGAGGTATACTAATGCTATTTTAATTGTGTTTGATTTGAATCTCTGTAACTATTTTGGGAGTATGGCCATTTTAACAATGTTGGTTTTTCCAATCCAGGAGCATGGAATATTTTTCCATTTTCTGAAATCCTCTTCAATCTCTTTTCTCAGAGTACCATACTTTTCACTATATAAAATTTTTATATTCTTTGTGAGATGGATTCCTGTGTATTGCATTTTTTTAGATCTTTGTGAAAGCTATGGTTTCCCTAATTTCTCTCTCAGTGTTTTGTGTTTTTTTTTTTTTTTTTTTTTCGGGAAGGGTCTACAGGGTGTTCAGGATCTCACTACTAGATTGGGTTTGTAGTGATCCACCTATTTATAGTCTCACAAAAGCTGGGATTACAGGCATGTGCCACCATACCCAGTCTCAATTGCCAGTCTCAGCATGTCCTGGGGGCTGTGCCGGCACGGCAGGCCCAGGGATTGAACCCTGGACACTGCACCTGCTTGCAGGCACTTTAATCTGTTGAGCTTTTTGGCTGGCCCAGTGTGTTCATTTTTTGTGTTCAAAAATGCTACTAATTTTTTTTTTTTTTTTTTTGTGGAACTGGGGATTGAACTCAGGCCCTTGCACTTGCCAGGGAAGCGCTTATTCCACTGAGCCATCTCCTCAGCTCCAAAAATGGTACTGATTTTTCAGTGTTGACTTGTATCCTGCAATCGTGCTGAATTTGCTGACTAAATCTACAAGACTCTTGGTGGAGTTTTTGGTGTCCTCTACATAGAGCATCATGTCAGCTGCAAACGATTATAATTCCATTTTTTTATTTTCAAAACCTTATTCCTTTTATTTCTCTCTTATCTAGTTCCTCTTGCTAATGTTTCCAGATGTGTACTGAATAAGAGTGGAGACAGTGGGCATCCCTGTCCTGTTCCTGATGTTAAAGTGAAGGCCTTCAATTTTTGCTCATTTTCTATGATGTTGGTTGTTGGTGTCTCATAGATGGCTTTCATCAGGATGAGATATGGACTATCTATTCCACTTCTCTTTAGGGTTTTTATCATGATTGAGTGTTGGACTTTGTCAAAAGCTTCACTTGCATCTATTGAGATGATCATGTGGGTTTGTTCTTGGTTCTGTTGACGTGGTATATTACATTTATAGATATGCATATGTGGAGCCAAATGAATCCCAGTTGGGCAGGACACATAATGTTCTTAATGATTTCCTGTATTCGGGTTGCTAAATTTTTCTTTTCTTTTTTTTTTTTTTTTCAGAACCAGGGATCAAACTCAGGCCCTTGTGCTTGCCAGGGAAGTGCTTATCCTACTAAGCCATCTCCCCAGTAAAACAAATGCTGTTTTTTTTTTTTTTTTTCAGACCCGGGGATTGAATTCAGGCCCTTGTGCTTGCCCAGGAAGTGTTTATTCCACTGAGCCATCTCCCCTGGCCCTGTTAGTATTTTATTGAGGATTCTTTTTAGCACTCTTTTCTAAGTAATGGATTTTTAATGTAATTTTCTTTCCTCTGCATAGTCTCTCAGTTCCAAAATATTTTGTACTCAGGAAAATGGGATTCATTTCACAAACATAAAAGAAGGAAATGGTGTCAACATTTGCATGACTCCTAGAATTGGCCTTTGATATGCTGTAAGAAATGTAGCCCCTGCCCCCTTTGTTCTTTTTTTTATTTTTATTTTTGGCAGAACTGGGGATTGAAGTCACACCCTTGTGCTTGCCAGGCAAGCACTTATTCTACTGAGCCATCTCCCCAGCCCTCCTTTGTTCTGATTACTCCTAGTAAAGTCCTCTCTTATCCGGAAAAGAAGCAACCTTGCATTACACATGCTGAGGCTGTGATTACCTAGGAATTGCAAATTCCCCATAGCCCTGATAAACATATTTAACTTCCTGTTTAGTCCTAGAGCTCCTGCTGCCACCTGTGCAACTGCAGGGCTACAAGAGTTGGAACTTCCTGTTGCTGAGAACATGGCTTCCTGGACAAGTCAATCCCCCATTCCTGAAGGCCCCCATCTTACTCTTCTCTCTTCGCTGGGACAAATACCTGACACTTACAATGAGGGAAGGAAAGGTTTATTTAGCTTACTATTACTGGAGGTTTGAAAGTTTAAAACAGCCTGAATTAGACTGCAAGACCTGGGAGCCTTAATCAAAAGGTGGCCTCAACCACAGACACCGCTGCCCTGCACTACAGGATCTGGAGGAGAAGCTGAGGCATCACCCTGTCCTGGATGACCCTCTCCACCCCTCCAAGAGAGACAGCTGGCCTGGAGAGGGGAGGCAGCGTGGGCTGTCAGTTTAATGGTTTGCACCTTCCTGGCCCCGCCCCTCAAACGCCATCTTGGTCCTCTGGCCCCGCCCCTCAAGCTACTGGCTGCTCCTCCAGCCTCATCTGCCCCGTGACCTACATGAGGCTTTCAGGGCACAAACACAAATCATAACAGCCTCCAATATTGAAAACCGACTTTCGGGGGACCGGGGAAGATGGCTCAGTGGAATAAGTGCTTCCGTGGCAAGTGCAAGGGCCTGAGTTCAATCCCCGGTTCCCAAAAAAAAGAAAAAAAGAAAACCGACTTCCAAGGCACCGCCACAAGTGCCAAGCAGCAGGACGGCGGGAGCAGGACAAGCGAGGCCTTTGCTGCTTCAGTGCAGTGTTCACTGTCTAAGGAGCACAAAATGGCGCCAGGCAGAATGAGGTATTCGGACTTTCTCTTTCTGAAACTGAAACTTTGGCCATGAGGGGGCAGTAAGAGACCGCAAAAGTGAGCGGCACTCTTTCCTCCCTCCGCCTTTTGCCTTTGTAAAAAATTGTGCTCTTTACAGGAAGTAAAACTTCGTAAAGTTTCCAGAGCTAACATTTCTAGGGCAAGATTTTTGCTCCCAACTCCAGAGTTCAGTCTTTCTTCTTAAAAAAATTAGATAGACATAGATGTGACAGAATATTTTTATTTATGAGCATTTCTCAGATTTTAAGTACGGTTCTCTTCTTGCATATGCATCTTATGAGGCCTTGGTTCCAAGTCTTGCACAGGGTTTATTTTAGCCCTTTCCTGTTTTGTTCGGGCCATCTCCGTGGGCCCTGGGGGTGGGGCCAGCATTGCACCCCCTGGGATCAAATCCCTGTCCCTGAATCTGTCTAAGGAGCCACTTTACTTCCTGTGCTATCTGGCTGGCCCAACATCATTTTCGATTGAAGGTATGATTAAGGTAAAAGATGCACCTCCGTTAGTGCCCTCACAATGTACCCACCTGTCTGGCACACACTTATCCTATTGCTCTCAACACTATTAATTATTTTATTCATCAATTTATTTTTACTTATGCATCTACTCGTCGAGTTACTCTTTTCTGTACATCATGTACTATATGATATTCACATTCTTCATGAGAGTTGGCATACGTACCTAACAATTTTTCCTTTGTTTTATATCTTTTCAGCCTCTGACATTTGGGACTGTCTGAATCAGTTCTAGAAGTCTCCTTCACACTGCATGGAGCATCCCACAGATAGATTCTAGGCTCTTGTGCAGGTTGTGCAAGAATTGAAATTCTACATCCAACAGTGCAAAAGTATCTACATTTATGGAAGGAAACAGAATGTGTACTAAGGGGAAGCACTGCCAGAAAAGTAATTTGGGGAAGAGGAAAATTAGAAATATAGCATGAAACACAGAGAAAGCTGGCTTTTGGATTTTAAAAGAAGTGCACACCAGCACAGGATCCTTTAGCTGGGTGATTGGGTGAGATTGACAAGTGATTGCCAGCATGCTAAGTCAGCTCAGGACTTTCAATAAGATTGCTTGTCTGAGAGTTCACTCTAATTAAATAAAATACAGGAGATAAGATATATTTTTATGAACCACTAAGGAGGTGTCAGTACAGAGTGACCTGGCAATTCCAGGCCAGTACTGCAGGCCTGGTTCAGAGATCTGATGTGGCCATGCTATGACTTAAAGGACTGTGACATTTCCACAATGGTTGTTTATGTAGCATGGAGTTTTACAAGGGGAACAATAAGATACAGAACACATATAAGGTTATTTTATAATAGTCACCCAAAGAATTATATACAAAAACAATGCAGGAAATCTGTCCAGAGGCTGATGGCCTGCATACCACAGTAATGTGCTCTATCTGTCCAGTTGATGACCTATAGGCCATAACAATGCCTTCAGAAAAACAAGTCCAACTGGAGATCTAGAGGCCATAATATTGTCTCATGCAAGTCTGGGTCATGTAAGTGGATTTTTTTTTTTTTTTTTTTTTTTTTGCTAGCTCAGGCTGCCTTAAGGGCTGGTCTCCTGTGGCTTGTGGAGTTGGGGATCAAACTGCTGTTCCCAGTGACTGACTGAGTTTACCCAAACAAGCACTTTAAAGAACTGAACTAACCTGCAAGCCCCCAAACCTGGATCATGGTTATACACTGGGAAGGCACATAGGTCAGCGTTGAAATCTGGACAGTCTCTGCCAGCAGGATGATGGTTCTGTGCCAGCAGGCTGAGGCATCTGCACTGAAGCCAGGAAGCGATGCTCAATGTTATAAGCAGGGCTCCCCCCAAAAGTACCACATCCATTCTCAGAACAGTGAGGTCCCCAGCTCCTCTAGCAATGAGGAAAGCTGAGTTCCCATCAGCAAAGCCAACACAACAAGCTTCTCCGGGAGACTGAGCTGTGTACCATCTTCCCCTCCAGAGCAAGGAAACAATGCTCAAGATGAAGACCAGCGCTCCCCCAAGATGATTGGTGGCCATTGTGAGTCATTATGGGCTGAAGCTCTCAGCAACAACATCTGGTGCTCCTTGCATAATGCGAACAGCTGAATTCATCAGGAAAGCCAGCCTGAGGAGTTCCTCCAGTAAAACTAACAGCTGCCCACTGTTTCTCAGCAGCTTCCAACAACTTCACAAACTGACTCAAAAAGCTTAGCTTCCTCTTCTCCAGTTGTGCCTCTTATGCTTCTGCCTCGAAGTGGAAATGGGCCTCCCAGACCCAGCAACTTTGGGTCAGCTCAGCTGGTTGTTACAATATGACTATCAGTTGTTAATCCACCACAGTTGTTATTTTATTTTAGGCTTCTCTCAGAACTGTGGAAAGAAGCTTGATGCTGTGCTACTTGCCAAATTTAAATAGATTGGTCACTCAGGCCCATTGTACTACTTGTGCTACCCTTTCCTGAGTGCATTTAAGAACTGTGTTCTATACCATAGCGAAAGCTTCTACCTAGTGTTTTCTAACAGGAAGAACATTTGTCAAAGTCAATTGTGGGTGCAGATTCTTACTCTCTGCACGTGGTTCAAAACATTTCTTGGATTTTTCCCAAGGTTAAATTCATTGTGAATATAGAGGTTTTGAGTCAAATGAAGAAGACCAGCCAACAAAGACAGTACATGTAAATTCACTTAGGAAAAGTGAGTTTCAAAAAGTGCTTGAGAAGTGCAAACAATCGGCATTGTGTCTTTCACAGTAATAATTTTTAAAAATTATGCTTTTAGGGGCCAGGGAGATGGCTCAGTAGAATAAGCACTTCCCTGGCAAGGGCAAGGATCTGAGTTCAATCCCCAGTTGCTCAAAAAAAAATTGCTTTTACCACATTATCCCATTACATCAGGTATATATTATACTGTATCCAGTGCACATGCTCATGCAATTATGTGTTCACTAATTTTCCCTTGTGTCTTGTTCCTAAAAGTTTCCACTTTCAGAAAGGCTGGTTACAAATCATGGATCACACAGCTGCATTTTTCTGTCTGCTGTTCTATAGCCTGTCTTCAAAAGTCTCAATACCTTGTTAGCAAGTTGCCCTAGCAGAAGTGACACAAGAGAGCTGTGTGGCAAACTGGCAGGGCAAGTGGGCCTGATGTGGTCATTCCAATAGCCCAGAACACATTCACAGAAGAGCTCCTAAATTCCTGCCTTTGGAATTTGTGTGAGAACAGGAGTGGGTTTTGTTTGCAAAGCATGAATGTATTGCCAGTCCAAGGAGGGCGATTATAAAATGACAGTGAACATGAGATCTCTTGTTACTGCTTTATTTTTTTATAGACTGATCTTATATTGTAGAGTGTACATTTTTCTAGCATTTACTTGATCAGTAATTTTCATGCAGAGGCTGACCTTTCCCCTTACTTTGAACAAGTGCAAAACTTCACTACTGTTTGTTCCTGCCTTGACAAAAATCTTTGTTCAGGATTGAAAGAAGTAGAGAAAACCTCTAAAATTATTCTCTAGCATTCCACCATCCAGTGGCAGTGTTTTGACCCTTAAAGCAATCTCCAATAGACTGAGACTAAGAAATGTATGGGCTTACCAAGATTCACCTAAGGATCTGGGCTAAAATAGCAAGGAGAAAAATAATTTTAATCTCATGGAAATTATGGTAAAATATGGTGTAAAATTTTATGAAGAATGTACAACAGAAGCCTAGTACCATGGGAGGGCCAGGACCCAAGATCACAGGGGGCTAGTTCAGGCTCGTTCTGCAGAGTTCCAGGAACCGCTGCCAGGGTCACTGCTAAAGCCTAGTCCATGTACCTGGAATCATCTCTGGGCAGGCTATTTCATCCTAAATTGGAATGATTATATAATTTAATGTTCCTGTTATGTCCGAAGAGGACTTACAGTGAAGACAGGAGGTTAGAGCATGGCAAACAGGCTGAACAACAGGGCATATGCTGTCAATCCAGAACCTGAAGTCAGATTTGAAGAATACAGAGAGATAATGTGTGAAAGTAGGTGGTGTGATGGGGTCTCTGTTGATGCACCTCACTGTGAAGTTGCTGAGCTCAATTCAGATTACCAAGGAACAACACCAGCTACAAAACCACAACACACTACATAAAATCTCAGTGAAAGAAATCCAGTCATTCTGTCAGTGTGTCTGAAAATATGTTAAGAAGCAGAAAAACCACCACATTAAAAGAAAAAAGAAATACGTCTTTTTGTTTTGAAAAAAAAAAAAAGCAGAAAAAACCTTCAGTAAATAGTTTTAGCAGTTATTTCTAAGTAGTGGATTTCTGGTGAAATTTTCCTTCCACTGCACAGTTTCAGAGTTCTCAAATCTTCTACAGTGAGCATGAGATTAAGTTCAAGAATACAAAAAGGACAAAATGGTTTTGTGTGACTCTTAGAAATGACCTTTTAAGTCCTGGAAGAAATGTAGTCCTTGCTGCTCTTGTTCTGATTATTCTTCCTAAAGTCCTCTATTACCATGAAAAGAGCAACCTACCACTAAACAAGCTAAGATTGTGATAACCTAGGAGCTGCCAACTCCCCAGAGTCCTGATAACCATAATTACACTTCCTGCCCCAGGCGCTGCCCCTGCCCATGCAACTACAGGGCCACAACACCAAGAACTTCCTGATGCTGAGAATATGGTTTCCTGGACAAGCACAACCTAGACTCACGAAGGCCCAGAATATTGCAACTAACTTCCAGAGCACCTCCACCAGGTTCATGCAGCCGGGTGGCAGGGGCAGTACAAGGGAGTCACTTACTTCTTCTGTTCATCTTTAGCGTGGTCACTCTGCAGTGTTCAGGGTCTAAGGAGCACAAAATGGCGCCACGCAGAATGAGGTATTTGGTCTTTCTGTTTCTAAAACTGAAACTTTTGCCATTAGGGGGCAGTAAGAGACCACGAATGAGAGCAACACCGTTTCCTCCCTCCGCCTTTTGGCTTTGTAAAAAAAATGAGCTCCTCGCAAAATTTCTTTAATAGCATAGAACTACCAGTTCTAGGGTAGGCTTTCCGCTGGGAAACCGTTTTAAACCTCTCTACTTAAAACAAAAGATAGAGATATGACTGAAAAGAATGGTTTTTAATGCTACTTCTTTGATTTTCAGCACGATTCTTTTCTTACATATGGATCTTGTGAGGCATTGGATCCAATTCTCCCACAGGATTTATTTTAGCCCATTCCTTTCTTGTTGTGCATTAATGGGTGCTAATGTTGTGGAGTATGTATGTGGTGAGACATCAGAGAATATAAAAGAGGTAAACTTCATACCATCTCCATTATGGAGAGACAATAACTACTATATCTA
>NW_004524892.1:113738-120386 GCF_000260255.1 Octodon degus | reverse complement strand
TATTTGAAGCCTTTCCCCGTGCCCCACCAGAAATTCAGGGCCTCTAGCCAGTGGTCAGGCCTGGTGTGGAACACAGCAATGGAACTCCTGGCAAAGCTACTAGGAGCTAGATCCAGCCAGCTAATCCAGGATCACAGCAGTTTACCAGCTGGGGCACAGCGGGTTCACTCCCCCAGGCTGCAACAGGAAGAAGCTTCATAAAGTTGGTTCTATGAATGATTAAATAAAATTGATTAGGCTCTAGCCAACCTAATCAAAAGAGGAAAGAAATATCTCAAATTCAAGCAGTAGAAATGAAAAGGGTGAAACTACTACAGACTCTGGAAATTCAGAGATCATCAATAGCTACTTTTAGAATCTTTACTCTGACAGAGCTGAAGACACAGAAGAAATGGACAGATTCCTAGAAAGGTACAAATTATCAAAACTGAATCAAAATGATAAAGAATTCTCAATAAGCCAATAGCAGCCAATGAAATTCAAAATATAATTGGAAAAAAAAAAGCTACTGACAAAGAAAACTCCAGTTCCTGATGGATTCACAGCTGAATTCTACAAGAAATTTACAGAACATATAATCCCAATACTCCTCAGATTCTTCAATGGAATTGAAAAGGAAACAAAATCCTCCTGAAATCTTTCCTGGAACCAAGTATTATACTGATACCAAAATCAGAGAAAGATCCAACTAAAAAAGAAATCTACAGGCCAATCTCCCTCATGAACATAGATGCAAAAGTCCTCAAAAAATCCTAGCAAATAGAGTACAGCAAATCACCAAGAAGATCATACACCATGAACAGGTAGGTTTCATCACAGCCATGAAAGGATGGTTCAACATACGCAAATCTATAAATGTAATATAGTATATCAATAGAGCCAAATTCAAAAACCACATGATGATCTCAATTGATGCAGAAAAGTATTTTGACAAAGTCCAATACTTATCCATGTTCAAAGTCCTACAGAGAATTGGAAGAGATGGCCTCTACCTCATTCTGATGAGGTAGCCATCTATGACAGTGCAATGGCAAGCATAATTCTAAATGGGAAAAATCGGAAATCTTTTACTTTCAGACCTGGTGCATGACAAGGATTCCCTCTATCACCAATCCTATTCAATATAGTTCTGGAGTCATTAGCTAGACCCATTAGATAAGAGAAAGAAATAAAAGGAATAAGAATAGACATAGAAGAATTTATTTCCAGTTGTTGGCAAATACCTGCTGCATGTTATGTCTAAGGTGTTTGATATTCAGATAGATACTGATGTTAAACCAAACTGTCTCTGTTATAGGGTAATAATATAATTAAGCTTCTTTCTTCAATGTTAAACAACTAAACTTTGTGGACGAAAAATTAGAGAAATAAAGGGCCTACAAGGATAGACAATATTTTGGCTCTAGGCTTTCAAAGTAAGTGAGGATTCAGGACATAAGTGTACTTGCACTGTGATATCCTGTAAGTCAGTGGTGTCCCAAATACTCTGATCAAGATTATTATAGGACCACAGTTGAAAGTGATCAATGATTTATATTGTGCTTCAGGAGAGTTACCTAGAGAGAAAAAAACTCCCTCAGGCTTTCACAGAGAGAAAATTGGTCAAGCAATGTCCGTGACTAATCCAGATGGCTGATACTGACAAAAGACCCTCAAGGTGCTATAGATGGTTCCAGGGTGAATCCTGAAGGGATTTGACTGACCTTGTCAGATAGCAAAAGTTACATGTTGAGTTACAGAGGTCTTTGCTTTCTCCAGAAGACTGAGCTGTGCACCATCTTCCCCTCCAGAGCAAGGAAGCAATGCTCAAGATGAAGACCAGTGCTCCCCCAAGATGATTGGTGGCCATTGTGAGTCATTATGGGCTGAAGCTCTCAGCAACAACATCTGGTGCTCCTTGCATAATGAGAACAGCTGAATTCATCAGGAAAGCCAGCCTGAGGAGTTCCTCCAGTAAAACTAACAGCTGCCCACTGTTTCTCAGCAGCTTCCAACAGCTTCACAAACCATGTCCAAAACCTTAACTGCTTCTCCAGTTCTGCCTGAAACTGAAAATGGAGCTCCCACACTGAGTAGTGTTTTGATTCAGTTCAGCTGAGTGTGTAAAGCCCAAATAATTTTAAGATCACATGGTTTACGGCCATAGAGCCTGAGCAATCCGTGTTCCTAAAACAAAGAAGACATAAAAACCTCAGGTGGAGTCATAAAACCTCAGGCCTGACTTGGATAAACATTTAACCTCCAGCCTGGGGACATTCTTGTGAAACAGGTCACTTTACACAGTTAAACCCACCCGCTCTTGGAATGCAGCTAAAACCATAGAGTTAGCTAATAGTTGCCCTTTGGCCTTCCCCTCTTAGTTTCCTTAAAAAGTCATATATTCTCAAACCCACCAATTATTTTAAAAGTCAACCTAAACTAACCAATGTGATCTGCTTCTGTAACCTCGCTTGCTTCCTCCCCATTTTGTGGTTTTTGCCTTTAAAAACTATGCCTGCTACACTGAAGGCGCTCTCTGTTCTTGCGTGTTCAGACAGCCCTGCTTATACATAGACAATAAAGCTTTCCCTTTGTGATTTGCATGAGAGACCAACTCTTGGGGTCTTCCTTTGCAGCGACTTGACCTTACAAGTGTTACAATTTGGCCATCAGTTTTTTTTTTTTTTTTCAGTACCTGGGATTGAATTCAGGACCTTGTGCTTGCCAGGCCATTAGTTGTTAATCTACCACTCTCCCACAGTTGTTATTTAATTTTATATTTCTCTCAGAACTGTGGAAGGAAGCTTGATGCTGTGCCGCTTGCCAAATTCCAATAAGTTGGTCATTCAGGCCCATGGTACTACTTGTGTTACCCTTTCCTCAGTACAGTTCAGAACTGTGTTCTAACCATAGTGAAAACTTCTACCTAGTGCTATCTAACAGAAAAAACATTTGTCAAAGGTGAGTGTGGGTGCAAGTTCTCCTTATTCTCTGCACATGGTTCCAAGCATTTTCTCAATTTTTCCCAAAGTTGTATTGATTATGAAAGTAAAGGTTTTGAGTCAAATAAGAAAAATCAGCCAGCAAACCTAGTACATCCAAATTCTCTTTGGAAAGGTACTTGAGAAAGAAATGAAAACAGTAGGCATTGTGTCTTTTTTGCTTGCCTGGCAAGCCCAAGTGTCTAAGTTCAATCCCTGGTTCTGCAAAAAAAAAAAAAAAAAAAAAAAAAAAAAAGGCAAATCATGGATAAAACAGCTGCATTTCTCTGTGTACTATTCCATAACCTGTCTTCAAAAAGTCTCAATAACTTGTTAGCATGTTGCACTAGCTGAGATGAGATAGGTGAGTGCTGTCTGGCAAACTGGAAGGGGGAAGTGGGCCTGATCTGGTTATTGCAATATCCAAGGATACATGCACAGAAGAGCTCTGAAATCTCTGCCATTGGATTTTCTGTGAGAATGTGAGCAGGTTTTAATTGCAAAGCATGAAAGTATTGCCAGTCCCATTAGGGGAAGTAGATGATGACAATCAGAATCAGATCTCTTGTTACTGTTTTCTTCTTGAATAGACTAATTTCATATGATAGAGTGTATATTTTTCTTACACTTGCTTAACTATCAGTTTTCCTGCAAAGACTGGCCTTTTGCCTTTGAATAAGTCCAACGGCTTACTGCTGTTTGTTGCCCTCTTGGCAAAAATCTTTGTGAAGGACAGAAAGATGCTAGAGACAACTTCTAAAATGATTCTCATGGCAGGCCAAATAGTTCAGCGGATTAAAGCACCTGTTTAGGCAGACGGACCAGCCAGGGGTTCCATCCCCAGTGTGCTGGGAATGCTGAGATAGCAATTGAGACTGGGCATGGTGGCGTGCATCTATAATCCCAGCTGTTTGGGAGGCTGAACAAAGGCGGATCACTATGTGTTTGATCTACGTAGTGAGACCCTGTAGACACTGTAGACCCTTACTAAAACTAAAACTAATATAAAATGATTCTCTAGCATTCCACCATCCCATGACAGTGTTTTGCCCCTTAATGAAAACTCCAGTGGACTGAGACTAATAATCTAAAAGTTTAACAAGATTTACCTAAGGAACTGGGCTATAATACCAAGGAAAAAAAACCCAAATAATTTTATGTCCTGTGGAAAGAATGACAAAACAAAAAAGTGAAACTTTTTATAGAGAATATATAAGAGAAACCAGGTACCATGTGAAGGCCAGAAGCCAAGTTCACAAGTTGAGGTTAGGCTAGTTCCATAGAATTCCGGGCACCTCCATAAGGGTCCAGAATTGCAGGTACATGGAATCTTCTGGGCAGGCTATTTCACCCTGAATTAGAATGCTTATATAATTAATGTGAAGGTCTTCATATTACTCAAGCGGACTATTACAGTGAAGGCAGGAGATTAGAACATGGTGAACAGATAGAAACATGCTCGACAAAAAAATTAAGTCTCTCCATGGCTATTTCTGAAAGAATTTTAAGAAGTGGAAAAAGCATAACATTTAAAGATAAAGGAAGGCAGTCTTTCATTTTGGAAAAAAGCATAAAAAACCACCACAGTAAATAGAAGTTTCAGCAGTCATTTTTAAGTAGTGGATTTTTGGTGACACTTCCTTCCCTTCCCTCTGCATAGATTCTGTGTTCTCAAATCTTCTGGACTCAGCACTATGAAACTGAATTCATGAACAAAAAAGGAGGAAATCGTATCCACATTTGTGTGACTCCCAGAAATGACCTTTGATGTGCCTGAAGAAATGTACCCCTTGCTGCCCTTGTTCTGATTACTCCTCCTAAAGCCCTCTATCATCTGCAAAAGAAGCAAGTTTCCAATTAACAAGCCAGGGCTGCTATTACCTACCTAGGAGCTGTAAACTCCCCACAGTCCTGATAAACATATTTACACTTCCTGTGTTAGCCCTAGTGCTCCTGTTCTGGCCCATTCAACTACAGGACTACAACAACAAGAACTTCCTGCTGCTGAGAATATGGCTTCCTGGACAAGCACAACCTACACTCCCAAAGGCCCCAATATTGTAAGCCTATTTTCAGGGCACCTCCACCAGGTCTAAGCAGCATAGCGGCGGGAACAGGTCTAGGGAGTCACTTAGTTCTTTTATTTATCTTTACCCCGGTCACTCAGTGCAGTGTTCAGTGTTTAAGGAGCACAAAATGGCGCCAAGCAGCAGGAAGTGTTTGGACTTTTTCTTTCTATCACTGAAACTTTGGCCACGTGGTGGCAGTGTAAGTCCAGAAGGGGAGCAGCACTGTTTCTTCCCTCCACCTTTTGCCTTTATAAAAAACTAGGCTCCTCACACCAAGCAAAATTTCTGTAACTGCTCAGAGCCACCATTTCTATGGCAGACATTTTGCTCCCACATCTTGATTTAAGCCTCTCTACTTAAAATAATATATAGATAGATATGTGACTAAAAATAATATTTTTTATGTTACTTTCTTTTATATGGAGCAGGGTTGGTCTTGCACAGGTATTTTATGAGGCCATGAACCCATGTCTCTCACAGAGTTAATTTTAGCTCTTGCGTGCTTTATTGCCCACTAATAGATGCTAAACAAGTGGAGTATATATGTGGTGAGACCTCAGAGAATATATATGAGAGGTAAAATTCATGTCATCTAATCTATGGAGAGACACTGACTAACATTTTACTATATCTGTGTTAAGCCTTTCTGTTTTAATAAAAGAAGTGTAAATACTTTATTTAAAGCCCCTTATAGGGCTGGTGAAATGGCTCAGTGGTCTAAAAGCACCTACTTAGAAGAAGCTTAGCAAAGCACAGGGAGCACGGTTCAATCCCCCAGCACCACATGCCAGCCAGCTCCGCCCCCTGCTGGGCTGAGCTGGCCACACACACACACACACACACACACACAAATAAATAAAATTTTTTTAAAAATAAATAAAAGACCCTTATAATAGATATCAAGTCTCGAGTAAGAGAAGACACATTGAGTTCAATATTAAATCAGGGAGAATCTGTGAGAATTTCAGGGAGAATTTCTGTAGTCAAATCCAAGAGACAGGGGCTGGTGAGATGGCTCAGTGGTCTAAAGCACCTACTTAGAACAAGCCTAACAAAGCACAGGGACCGCGGTTCAATCCCCCAGCACCACATGCCAGCCAGCCCTGCCCCCTGGTGGGCTGAGCTGGCCCCACACACACACATAAATAAATAAATAAAATTAAAAATAAATCCAAGAGACAGTAGTTACCAATACTAAAGTACTACAAGGAATAGTACCCACACTGGAAGTCTCACTGAACTCTTCCAACACTATTCTTGCTACAGGAAGGCCTGTAATTAGGCATTGAACTTAGGGGAAGAGCAACCCGAACAGATATCAGAGGGCAATGTAATGCCAAGTTTGGTTTACTGTAATTTTCTTTTTTTTTTCTTTTCAAAGATTTATTGATAAACATATAGCAATGAAACAGTTTCAAATGAAATCGAAAGTACAGTTTCAACAAATAATACACTGCACATATTCTTCTTAGTGGTTAATTGCTGTACAAGATGCAGACTTGTGACTGTAATTTTCTTGTCAGGATTCCTGTTAAAGTCATACTATAATTAAACTTACCTACTTATCAAAAAATTAATAAATAAATAAATAAATAAATAAAGTCACCCCCCTCTGCCCA
>NW_004524892.1:94632-96800 GCF_000260255.1 Octodon degus | reverse complement strand
TTGCTGAGTTTACACACCTATAATATTCAATAACAGAACTTAGAAAAAATGGGGTGTACCGATGAATGTCCATTTTGTATCTGTGTATTCAAAGTGGTTAAGATAGATATATACTTACATTCTCTTAATGAATAGAATGATTTGTTATAATATTGTTTGTAAATAGGATTACAAGTCCACTTCTTGTACAGCAATTAACCAGTAAGAAGAATATATGCAGTGTATTATTTGTTGAAACTGTATTTCTGATTTGATTTGTAACTGTCTCATTGCTATCTGTTTATCAATAAACTTTGGAAAAAGAAAAAAATAGAAAATTTGGGACACTACAGAGTTACATGATGTTACAGTACAAGTTCTTATATGTCCTGAGTCTTATTTGACTTTGGAAGGCTTCCACGAAAATGTTAGCTTTTCTTGCGGTGCTCTATTTTCTCTAATTTTGTCTGCAAACTTAGGTTGTTAACCATCCAGAAGATATGCTTATTGTTATTACCATACAACCTAGGCTGTGAAGGTTAACCTCACTATGTGTATGAATAACAAACATCTTAGGAATAGCATGGGAAAGGTGTTTTTCATCAAGTTTTGATATGTGGAAATTTAAGTCTCTATAGATTATGATGAAAAAACATTTAAAAATTAGAATATATTTTAAAAAATGGGAATAAAGAATTGTATACTTTGTATGTGTACACATACGTCCGAAAATCTAACCCTATACAACCTTGAAGCAGGACATTCCCACTATATTGTTTTTCCTATCTCTTGCCTTCATTCACCACCCCCTTCTTTTGAACAATTTTGTACCCATGAGACAGCACAGCAGCAACTGGGCTTGTCATGACAAGCAACCTGCTTAGAAGACCAGAATGACAGGCGCTCTGAGCATGAAAGTACCACCACAGATCACCATTTTAAGTGCAGTTGCTTAGTGCACAGGTATCAGTATATATAGTTAGTCAGGGTGAGAATCTTTCCAATTAACTCCCAGATTTAAAAATCTTCTGTAGTTTCTCAGAATCATTGCCTTGCTCATATTCTACACATAACTCTATGGCTTGACATTGTCATGTTTCCTAGCTCTTCTCCTTTCACTCTCTTGATTAGTTAGTCCTTGAGATCCTGCTTTTGTTTGCTTGTATTATGCCTTTTTATTTGTATTTCTTCTTTTCAGTTTTTATGCTAGGGAAGCTATACGATATTTACACATTTGTGTCTGGTTTATTTCACTTATGAGAATATGTTCAAGGGGCATCCACTTCAATATAAAGGCTTCTAGTTTATCATTCTTTATTGCTGAGTAATATTCCATTATGTAAAAATACCACATTTTGTTAACCATTCCTCAGGTGATGGGCATCTTGGTTGTTTCCAAGATTTGGCTGTTACAAATTGCGCTGCTGTAAATATAGACACATATATATCCCTATGATATGATGTTTTCAGATCCTGTGGGAAAATTTCCAGTAGAGGAATAGCTGGTTGAAATGGGATTTCCAGTCCAACTTTTCTAAGGAGTCTTCACAGTGATTTCCATAACAGTTGCACCAGTCTACATTCCCATCAGCAGTGGAGAAGGGTTTCCTTTAACCCACAGGCTATCGAACATTTGTTTTTGGGTGATTTCTTTATGATAGCCATTCTTTCTGAGGTGAGATGATATCTCAAAGTTGTTTTAATTTGCATTTTGGGGATGGCTGGGGATGTGAAGCATTTTTACATATATTTATTCATTTCTTTAATTTCATCCTCTGAGAAGCATGTGTTCATCTTGGATGCCCATCTCTGCATTGGGTCTTTAAATTTTGGGTCCTGGTGTTTTTTATTTCTTTATAAATTCTAGAGAGCAGACCTCTGTCTGAGTACTTATTTGTCATGATATTTTCCAAATTTGTGGGTTGCCTTTGCGCTTTGTTGGTAATTTCTTTTCACGTGAAAAAACTTCTCAGTAAGAGCAGGTCCCAGTTGTTAATTCTTTCAACTGTTTCCCATGCGATTTGATTTCTGTTCTTGAAGTCTCTGCCTACCCCTATGTCTTCAGAAGTTCCTCCTGCTTTCTCTTCCAGAAGATTTAGTGCCTCTGCTTTAATGTTTATATCTTTAATCCATTTTGACTTTAGTTTAATGCATAGTGATAGAGCTGAGTCAAGTATTTTTTTTTTTTT
>NW_004524892.1:90890-93847 GCF_000260255.1 Octodon degus | reverse complement strand
TGTGTGTGTGTGTGTGTGTGTGTGTGTGTGGCCAGCTCAGCCCACCAGGGGGCGGGGCTGGCTAGCATGTGGTGCTGGGGGATTGAACTATGGTCCCTGTGCTTTAGCAAAGCTTGTTCTAAGTAGGTGCTTTATACCACTGAGTCATCTCACCAGCCCCAAGTGTAGCATCTTGTCGTCTGCAAATAAAGATAATTTAACTTCTTCTGTACCTGTTCTTATTCCTTTTATTTCTTTTTCTTGTCTAATGGCTGTTGCTAATCATTCCAGATGTATATTGAATAGGAGTGGTGAGAGAGAACATCCTTGTCTTGTACCAAATCTAAGAATAAAAGATTTCAGATTTTCCCCATTTAGGATTATGTTAGCCTTTGGGTTTTCGTAAATTGGTTTTACCAGATATAAATAGAGGCCATCTATTCCATTTTTTTTTGGTAGGACTTTGAACATGAATGAGTGTTGTACTTTGTCAAAAGCCTTTTCGCCTTTTCTGTATCAATGGAGATGATCATATGTTTTTTTAGTTTTCGCTTTATTGATATAGTGTTTTACATTTATAGATGTTCGAATATTCTTTTTTTTTTTTTTTTTTTTTTTGTGGAACCGGGGATTGAACTCAGGTCCTTGCACTTGCCAGGGAAGTACCTATTCCATTGAGCCATCTCCCTGGCTCCAAGATGTTCAAATATTGAACCATCCTTGCATCCCAGGGATGAATCCTACCTGGTCTTGGTGTATGATCTTCTTGTTGATTTGCTGTATTCTATTTGCTAGGATTTTATTGAATATTTTGTCATCTATGTTCATAAGGGAGTTTGTCCTTAGTTCTCTTTCTTAGTTCCATCTTTCCTTGGTTTTGGTATCAGTATAATACTTGCCTCCAGTAATGATTTTGGGAGGATTGCTTCCTTTTCAATTTCATGGAAGAGTTTGAGGAGTATAGGGACTACATCTTCTGTAAATGACTTGTAGAATTCAGCTGTGAATCAATCCGGACTTGGACTGTTCTTTGTATGTTTTTAATTACATCTCGTATTTCATTGGCTGTTATTGGGCTATTGAGAGTAGTTACATCTTGTCGATTCAGTTGTGGCAATTTATACCTTTCTAGGAATCTGTTCATTTCTTCTGTGTCTTCTGTTCTGTGACAGTAAAGATTCTCAAAGTAACTATTGTTAATATTTTTGAATTTCAACTCAGTCTGTGGTAATTACACCCTTTTCCTTCCTTATTGCCTGTGTTTGAATTTTTTCTTTCCTCTTTTTGATGCGTTTAGCTAGGGGCTTAATGATTTTATTTAATCTTTTGAAGAACCAGCTTTTTGCTTTTTTAATTCTTTGAATTGTTTTCTTCATTTCAGTTGAATTAATTTCTGCTCTAATTTTTATGATTTCTTTCCATCTTTGTGCTCTGGGTTTGGTTTGCTCTTCCTTTTCTAGTTGTTGAAGGTGCAACATTAGTGTATTTGTTTGTTCCCGTTCCATTTTCCTAATGTGTGATTTCACAGCTATGAATTTCCTTCTGAGAACTGCTTTCATTCTATCCCATAAATTCCGATAAGATGTGCTTGATTTTTCATTGAATTGTAGATATTATTGAATTTCTTGTTGAATTTCATCTGTGACCCATTGGTTGCTGAGTAGTGTGTCATTTAATTTCCGTGAATTTAAGGGGTTTTTTTTTGTTCTTTTGTCATTTGTTTCCAGTTTCATTGCACTGTTGTCAGATAATGTGCATGAGATAATTTCTGTGTTCTTACATATACTTAAGCATGGGCTATGGACCATTATGTGGTGTAATTTAGAAAATGACCCATGTGCAGCTGAGAAAAATGTGTATTCACCTGTGTTTTTGTTGAACCCTCTGTATATGTCCTCCAAGTCCATTTGTTTCAAGCTCTGATTCAGTTCTGTTATTTCTTTGCTAAGTTTTTGTTTGGTGGACTTATCTTTTGGGGATGAAGGGGTTTTAAGGTCTCCTGGTAAAACTGTGATATTGGATATTAGTTTTTTCACGTCCAAGAAGATTTGCTTTATATAGTTGGGTGCTCCCGTGTTTGGTGCATACATATTTATGAGTGTACCTCTTCCTCTTGAATTTTCCCCCTAACCAGTATATAGTGACCTTCTTTATTTCGCTTGATCATTGTTGCTTTGAAGTTGAGACTGTCTGAGAATAGGATTGCTACCCCTGCTTTTTTTCTGAGGTGCTGGGGCATGTAATATTTTGTTCCATCCTTTGACTTTTAACCTATGAATGTCTTATTAGTTAAATGTGTTTCTTGTATACAGCCTATTGTTGGATTTTGTTTCCTAATGCACTGTTCCAGACTATTTCTCTTAATTGGTGAATTGAGTCCATTTACATTGATGGCTAGAATTGAGATGTATTGACTTATGATTAACCTGTTATTTACCTGTTGTCATTTACTCCTTTTTCTCCTGTGTTTAATTGCTTGTCCTATTTAGTTGGTTGCTTTCGATCTCATTCGTCGAGTTCTGATCATTTTGGTCCCTCTCTAGAACATCTTTCAGTAGCCTGTATAGGGTTGGCTTTGTCATCACGAAATTATTTAGCTGTTCTTTGTCATGAATGTATTTCACTTTTCCATCAAACTTGGAAGAGAGTTTTGCATGGTATAGTAGTCTGGGCTGGAATTTTTTTCATAGAGGACTTGAAGTACTTTGCTCCATGCTCTTCTTGCCTGTATGGTTTGTGAAGAGAAGTTGGCTGTAATTCTGATGGGCTTTCCTCTGAATGTGATCTGCTTCTTTTCTCTTGCAGCTTTCAGTAAATTATTCTTGTGCTGAATTTTTGTGATCTTGACGATGATATGTCTCCATGTGTTTTTCATTGGGTTGAGGTTACTTCGCATTCTGTATACTTCAGTTACCTGAATACCAGATTGTTTCCTCATATTTGGGAAGTTTTCTGCTATTACTTTTCCCCATATTTTT
>NW_004524892.1:66337-88494 GCF_000260255.1 Octodon degus | reverse complement strand
TTATTGGTAATTTCTTTTGACGTGAAAAAACTTCTCAGTAAGAGCAGATCCCAGTTGTTAAGTCTTTCAACTGTGACCCGTGCGATTTGATTTCTGGACTACTTCTTTCTCAATGATGCCTATTAGTCTCACATTGGTCGTCTTTGCATCATATTACAGGTGATGGATTATTCTTTCCTGATTCCTCATTGTTTTTAAGAGATCCTTTCTTATCTTTTCACTAGCTGCACCAGCATCTTCAAGATCTGAACACTGTCTTCATTTTCACTTAAATGGTTTTGCAAGCTTGTGATTGAGATTTTTTTGGCGTCACTTACGGTTTATATGGGGGCGTGGCAACATTGAAGGAGACAAACAATGCATGTGTTTTGTGAGTCCTTCTGCTCAAGCTGCGAGAAAGGGTTTTGGTTCGCCTCCTGATGCCGGCTCCTGGCTTGGTAAGTACAGATGTGAAGCTGTGGTTGGCTTTTTGCTCCTTTTTTCTTCCTTCCCCAAGAGAAGCCTCGTTCTTTCTTAGGTGTACATTCCGACCCATTCACCCTTGTGATTGAGATTTTAATTTCCTCTATATCTCTTTGACCGTGCTTCATGTGATCTATTTCTTTCCTGTATTGGTCATTCAAGGAATCTGTCATTTTTATAATCTCCTCTATTTTTTTTTATCAATGTCTTCCTTAGAAGCAGTTATAAATTCTTTTTCTGCAGTGTTTTTTTCCGATTGGGTTTCCTCCCTATGTTTCTTTAGTTGCTTCTTTACTTTAGATGCTATGAGTTCTGAGAATTCTCTTTTTATTTCAGAAAAGAATTGTGCTCCGAGTTCCTCTATAACTTTATGCTGTTGCTTCTTTACTATTCACGCTATTATTTCATACATTTGAGCTGAGTTAGTGTCGTCTGCACTTGTTCTGGGTGGGCATTGGGTTTCCTCCATATGTTTCTGCACTTGATTCTTTACTGCACTTATTATTATTATTATTATTTTTTTCTATCTTTTTAAAAACGATTTTATTGAGGAAAAAAATAGCAATGAGACAGTTTCAAAAATGATTACTAGCACAGTTTCAATAATTAATACATTGCATATTGTTGTCTTAGTGGTTATTCATTGTACAAGATGTAGACATGATATCCTGTTCACACACTATTACAACAAATCTCTCTATTCATTGAATTAAGATAATGCAGCTGTATATCTATCATAACTATTTTGAGTATACAGATATAAAATGGTCCTTCATTTATATCCCCCCTTTTGGATAGTTTTGTTAGAGAAGGGCATTCCATTGTCATTTCAATACTGTAGGTGCAAGAATTCAGCAAAATATTCCAATATACTCCAGCAGTCCATAATAGTGATGGGTTTTCCGTAAGACTGGCAATGTCAGAAATTGACTCGAGCCTTTTGTAGCTCAGCATATTAATATGGCTTTACTTTTTTTGGGGGGGGTGATTTCTTTATTTTTTTTCAAATCAAATCGAAAGTATAGTTTCAACAAATAATAAACTGCATATATTCTTCTTAGTGGTTAATTGCTGTACATACTGCACATATTATTTATTCAGCTATTTCTTTTTTATTTCCAATCTGAGTTCCTCTATACCTTTCTGAAGCTGTTCCTTTATTTCAGAAACCATTGATTCATTGCTTTCAGCTGTGTGATCCCCAATTTGTTCTGTGTTAGTGTCCTCTGCACTTGTTATGGGTGGGCTTAGGTTCTGAGATTGCATTTTGTTCCTTCTCGTCATTTTGTGTAGCACTTTCTTCTGACCTTTGTTGTAGATCTTTGTTGCAGTTATAACCTTAGCTTGTACTGAAGTTCTGGTGCAGATCTACAAAGTTTGGATTTTTCCAGTTGTGCCTGGCTTGGGTCTAGCTGCTGTGCTCAGCTCCTTCCTGCTGCTGCCCTTGGGGGTGAGCCTGTTGTGCCCCTCTTGCAAGATTTTCTGCTCCTGGACTAGGTGGGAGGTTCTATCCTCTATACTCTCTGCAGGGATTTCAGCTGCAGGATTTCACCCCAGGCCTGTATGCCAGGCCTGAGCTGATCGGGGGGAGAGTCAGCTCTCCCACACACTCACCAGGCCTGGGCTAGGACTGGGTCTGGGGGTTCCCGGAACTGGGCAGACATTCCTACTCAGTTGGCGGGGTGAGGGAGGTCCTGTGGAGTCGTGGGGTGCATCCCACGTGGGTGGAAGAGGGTCTCTGCCACGCTGGGTCTGGGCTGGAATCAGTAGTAGGTCTCACCGGCAGTGGGTAGCTGGAAGCTCTCCCACACACTCACTGGGCCTGTGCTAGGCCTGGGTATGTAATGCTCTTTTGTAAGAAACATTTTATACTTTTTAAAATAAATGTAGTGAATGTATAAAAAATTTAAAAAATGATCATTAAAAAAGGAAAAATAAACCAAGCAAGATTCACCAATATGCTTAATAGAAGAAATATATTTAATTCAAATAGAAATTCTTATAGTGAAAGTAAGATAATGAAAACAATACTGAACGAGACAAAGAACAGGAAAAAACACATGTAGCTATTCTATTTGCAGACAAAGTAGATTTTAAACCAGGACTGAATAAGAAGTGCTAGTGAGATAGCTCAGTGGACTAAGCACCTGCTTAAGCAAGTGCAGGGGCCCGGGTTCCATCCCTGGCACAACATTCTGTGCCAGCACCACCCTTGGGTGTTCTGAGCCCTGAGTCCTGGCATGGTGTCATACACCTGTAATCCCAGCACTGGTGAGACTGGAAACAGGAGGACAGCTATGAGTCTGAGCTGTGTAGTGAGACCCTGCACCAAAAACCAAACCAAAACAAAACAAAAAAATGAAAGAATAAAAAATGGAAGATATGTTACTAAATCCTTGTAAAGGAAACAACCGAAGAGCAACAAATAACAATCAAAAACAGCTATGTACCAAATTATGTAACCCAATTATATAAAAGAAATATTAATGGATATAATAAATAAAGTAAGCACTCATATAATTGCAATGTGGGACCTCAATACATCATTCTCAAAAACAGACAGATCAACTAAATAAAATTTAACAATGAAGTGTTAGAACGGAATGAAACTTTTGAGAACGTGTAATAAGTAAATGTCTATAGCATATTCCACCTCAAACTTCAGAATACAAATTCTTCTTGACTCCAAGTAGGATATTCTCCAAAACAGACTTTGTACTAACATTGTTTCATGTGCCATTCAAATATACTTCTTATAAGGCCATTAAAATATACTTCTGTGCCCTATATTAGAGAACTTTAATGGGAGCAATCAAAGAGGTGGAAAAGCTTCCTTTTTCAGGTTATTCCTAGGAGTTATGTGACCCATGGACACATTTGCCTATTTATTGTTCATTACATCAGTCTCATGATGCTGAGTACAGGACTCATGACAACTCAAGAATAATAAAGAGCAAGGAAAATTCCCTGTAAACTCCATTACATAGAAATGACTAATAAATTCATTTATTGTTTTCCTGCAACATTGTTGTTTTATTTGCTTCCTCTTGATGTAGTATTTTTCAAAATCCTTCAGAAACAACATTTGAAAATGTACCTCATATTCTCTCTGATTGAGATTTTATCCAATAGTTTGTTGCGAATTTTGGGGGTGTCCTTTGTTACTGGTAATTGATTTCAGGGTCTTTGCCATGAGTTATACACCTAGAGGAGCCCACCACATCCTCTTTTGTGGGACAAGGTCCCTCTAAGTTGCCCAGTCTGGACCCCAACATTTGATTTTCTTTTCTCCCAGGCCTCTTATTATGTCTGACATTATTTTATTTTTCCTCATAGGAATTTTGTGCCTATTATCATATTTTTCACAAGACTAATATTCCTTGGTACTGTAGCCCAGATTTTTAGGTGGCTCTTTTTGTTTTGTTTTGTTTGTAATTTTTAGGGAAGGATCTACAAGGTGTTCAGGGTCTCACTACTCGGTCAAACTCATAGTAATCCACCTGTTTACAGCCTCCCTAGAGCTGGGATTACAGGTGCATGCCACCATGCTCAGTCTCAATCACCATCTCAGCATGCTCCAGGTGTGGAACCAGCATGGCAGGGCCAGGCATCAAATCCCGGGCCCCTGTACCTGCTTGCATGTCCTTTAATCCACTGAGCTATTTGGCTGGCCCTCTTCCTGGGCGGCTGTTGATAAGCTATTTGGTTACTAATCTCAGTCCTTAGGGACTTGCATGAAGCACAAATCACTGTTATTACATGTCACTAGCATGGAGTTAAGACTTTCTGAAAATAGGTTATTACATGAAAGAAAAACAGAGGATTATAGTGTTGTGATTTTTAATCTCCTTTGTTTAAGATAGAGAATTATAAGAACATGCCTTATTGGGGCCTGCCCCTTAGCTCGGTTGTTTAAGCGGCTGCTTCAACAAAGCAGTCAGGCTCAGGTTGCTGTGGTTCGATCCCCACAACTCCAGCCAGCCAAATATGCCCTGAAGGCATTCTGAGCCAGCCAAAAAAAAAAAAAGAACATGCCATATTGCCAGGTATAGTAGTGCATAGCATACCTACAATCCCAGCACTCTGGATGCTGAGGAAGGTGGATTGCTGTGAGTTGAAGACCCCAGTGGAGCACATAGTGACCAGTTTAAATTGCATAGCAGGACCCCATCCAAGAAAACCAACTTCTCTCAAAACCGGAATGTCATAGGAAGATTGATCCATACATGAGTGTATGACAATCTGTATTGATTGCAGTTTAATATATATGTGAGTGAAAATATGGCGGATGTATAATTTAAAAAACATTATCACAGTGGAGGCACATTTCTATCAATGCTCCTTGACTTGATCATACTCATGCCATTGCTTGTGAAGCTCTTCTGGAATTCCATTTTCATGAGTTGCACTGTCCTTGATGCCTTGATGTCCTAGCTTACTTCATTAATGATTACATTTCATGGTCATTCTGACTTTGAGGAAGAGGCTGAAATTGCATGTTTAAAGATATGAGGAATAAGGTAGGTGAGGACACATTTAACTGTTTTAAGTCTTCATTCTTTGGCTGGTACTGGGTAGTAGCAATCACTATATTATCAATCACCAGATCAAAGGCACTGAGGAAAGCAGACTTCTAGAACTGTTTCAGAATGTGTAGTTTGAGGGTATGTGCAAGTAAACAGAATTAAGATGTGCTATGTACTTGTACCTGCTCCCCATGGAAAATATAATCATTCTGCACTTTGAACTTGCACTCATAAAAAGCATACGTACATATATGTATGAAAATGGCAAGAGTGATGGGATAAATTTATTTGAAGTCAGGGGAGTATTTATCAGATTAATGACAGTTTGTTTTATACCTTAATCCTTTAACAAAAAAAATTAGTTGAGAATATATCTTAGCAGCACATGCACATATATGGCAAGCTCAAGGTCCTGGTTTCCATTCCTTGTAACAACAACAACAACAACAACAACAAAAAAAAAAAATCAACAAACCAACCAAACAAAATTTGAAAAATGAAACATTCATAATATGTTTTGATTACCTTTTCTATATAGTGTGTGATATATTTATGTATATGTACATAATGAAACTCAATGACAAAAATCATGCCTGTGATCCAACTTTTCTTAGAGTCTTTGGTGCCTTCCTAAGTAAGATGTGCTGCTTTTCTTGTTCCAGCAAGCATCATAGCAATAAATTTAGAGTGAGCTTACCTGTATATAATCTGATCACTCTCTGAGGTCTGATCAAATTAGTCCTTCCTAACCACATATGCCTAATTATAGGTCTTTTTTATTGTTTTAGAGCAGTTTATTTAGTAAGCTGAATTGACATTACTTTTAGTAATTTTTCATGTGTAACTGTCTCTTAGATTGTTAGATATAAATCTACCACTGACAAAATTTTATTCAACATTGAGCAGAATCTGTCTTCCATTGCCATAGATATGACTCTATTACAGTGCACCTTTACACATTATTTGTATTGACATACTTTTCTTGACAGAAAGATTGTATGTATTTACAATGTACAATAAGATAAGTTTTGGTATATATACATTTTTTTAAAAAAATGCATTTGGTACCAGGTCTCACTACACAGCACAGACTCATAGTGATCTTCCTGTTTTCAGGCCTCTCCAGTACTGGGATTATGGGCATGCACCACCATGCCCTGACTGGGTGGCAGATTCAGTGCACCTGTGGGCAGGGCTGGTACAGCATGTGGTGCCAGTGATCTAATCCTTGACCTTGTGCTTGCCTAAGCAGGTGCTTAGTCCTCTGAGCTATCTCACTAGACCTTATATATATTATTTATAAAAATTATTTAAATTAAAAATAGTGTTTTTATGTTTAAAATATAAAATTATAGGTATGTATATGTTAAGTGCTAAAGATAAATTTTCTAACTCCATTTTTCTGAGGTGATTTTAGTTGCATTTTGAATTTCATTAGTTTTTAGCTGCTCTTCACATCTTAATAGTTATACTTGGGCCAGAGAGATGGCTTAGAATAAGCACTTGCCGGGCAAGTACACAGGCCTGAGTTTAATCCCTGGTTCAGAAAAAAAAAGCTATATAAGCACTTATTAAATTTTAAAGTTTTTATTTTATTTATACATTTGTAGTTCATGCACTTAGAATATGGAAAATATCATAAATTATTTTGTGATTCTTATGTCAAAGCCATTCTAATTTTGTCTAATTATACTACAATGAATATTTGCTGTTGAAGGGGGCACTATATATGCATATTATAATGCAATAATTAAATCATGATAGTTGAGATATCTATGACTTCTATCTCCCACACCTGCTTCCAACTTGAGGACATTTTCTTTGGTTGGGCATGAGTAATACATGAAAATGTCAGTCAATTTTGTGCATAGTGGAACAGTTACAGAATTTGCCTCTCTTTTATTTTTTCTCAGTTCTCAACACATAAACTCAGCATCTTGACATTCCTTTAATGAAAAACAAAATAAGAGAGAATTGAATAAGCTCTGGGGAAGACTTGCTCCCCCTCTTCAAAAAAATGCATAGGAGATACAGTACAAGCTGACTAATAAGCAAAAAAACCCAACCCCCCCAAAAAAAACAGTGTTGAAAATATTTTCACACTCCTTTTCTGTCCATCAGACTGAGGGAGCCATTTAAGCAAAAAACATTGACAGCTCCAGTGGTACTTGAGGAGAGCTGTCACCCCACACAAAAAACTTTTTATTTTGTGCAAGAAATGCAGTTTTTTTTTTTAAACAAGGGCAAAGGGTGGGGTAACAGCATGGGGAGTGTGCTTATTTCTGGCCTTGTACTGCCACCACATGGCCGAAGTTTCAAAAAGGAGAGCAGACAAAGACTGTTTTAACTCCAATTTGTGCTGCTTACTCTCCAGAGTACTCTACTGAGAGATCAGAGTGAAGTTAAATAAGAGCAATGTGTTCACTACCAAATTGCTAATGGAGGTTCATCACAAGCCCATTTGAACCAGGGGCCTCAGCAAGTTCTCCCTGTGGGTGACCTGGAGACATAGCCTTAGTAAGTGCTCTTATAGCCTGGCCTTTGAGAGAAGGGACTGGATACCTAGAGCTGTTTTGGAAAGAGCTATGTTGGAACAGGTCTGTAATCCCAGCAGTGGAAGGCTGAGACAGGACGATGGCAGTGAGTTGGAGGATAGCTTTGGCTACATAATGAATATAAGGACAGCCAGAACTAAGGAGAGCCTGTCTCAAAAGTAGCTGTGGTTATCAGGAATTTGTGCACTCCTAGTAACCCTGCCCTGAGGCTTTTCTGCAGATGGCTGCCTCTGTTCCCTGATGGCAGCCCACTTTACTGTGAGAAATGAATGCATGGTAGGGAAAGATGTGCATCCTCTTACTTGATGTGAGGGTTATTTCCAGGTGAGATGGCAAGGTTAGAATTCTTCCGTCCTGCCTGGGCATGGGCCTCTGCACTGTACAGAATTTGACAGGCAGCTCCATGGTTTCTGCCTCACAGCTCCTACATGGGACATTTTTGCTGTTCCTTTACTTTGTGAGTCAGGGTCCAGGTGGTGGGAAGGGACAAAGAGAAAGTCCTGGGACCCCTTCTAAGAGTACCATTTCCCTAACTTGCCAAACAAGGGTTGTTGGTGAAATTTCTGTTTGGAAATAGTTTCCTCTTGCCCTTGGGTTCTTGTTTTGGGGCGAAGATGAATGAAGCCCACAAAAGAGCAAACAGGAAGCAGTGGTAAATGGCCACATGTGTGTTCATCAGCAAGAATGAAAGCAAAAGCTCCCTGAAAGTTGGGAAGGGGTTTGTAAGATGGGCACACTAGAAGTTTAAGGCCATTGTCTTCTATACAGTTTCTAGGAGCAGGAAATGTGATATGAATTAGGGATGTTCCTGCTCACAGGTTGATCATTGAGAACCAGAATGCAAGCTGCTTCATTTGCAATTCAGCTCCTCCAAGTTCTCTCCCATTTCTTTAGGGGCTTGTTCTTTGTCCCTTGGTGGTCTTGTTTGCTTAACATAATTTTTCAAGACCTCTGGTATGCTAAGTGCTTTCAAGCTCTGACTTTGGTATACTTTAGGTTAACTAGCCAGGACCTGTCTGCCTAACTTCCCCTATCTCTTTGCTTCACATTCACTGAGCAGCCAGTTATGTATGAGACTCCTGAGAAGCCTGACACCTAAAGATACAAGTGCCCCATTATCAAGGGCCATTCTTCATAGGTTATGGGGTGAGCCATAAAGCATATTATCCCCTCAATTTCAGTTAGTGATAAGTGGTGGTAAAGTAGTAAAATGGAGGGATATGGCAAAGGAATGCAGTAGGAGTATTTCCATTTAAGTAGATGGATAGATGAATTTTTTATTATACTTTATTATAATTTTATTTCATTTTGAAGAGTAAAAACAAAAGCAAGAAAAATAAAAGCAAAGACAGAAACAGAGTAACATGTAACAATACATATGTTACAGCTGATTAACAATGATTGATATGTTATCTGTTTTTATCATCAAATCTGTTGCTCAGATAAACAGATATAGTTATGCAAGATGAGACATATGATTGAATATTACCACGTGATTTCAAGAAATCTTAAATTTTTGTTCTTGACTCACATTTTTTTGTATTGACTTTTTAAAAAATTACTTTAAAGAGAATATGGTAATAATTGAAATGACATTAGAAATGGTACACATTTAGAAAACCAAAATGACAGGCATATCAAGCATTGTCTTAGTATTACACATTACTATCCTCAATGCAATTGCTTAGTTCACAGATATCAGCACAGGGAGTTAACCATGGTGGGAGTTCTACCCATTAACTACTATTTTCAAAAACCTGATGGAAATTCTTAGGACTGTTGCCTTATTCCACCATATATATATATGTATATATATATATATGGTTTTTGCCCCTACCTTACCCTAACTTTTACACTTTCTCTCTCTTTGTTGTTTAATCCTTAAGTTAGGATCAGGGATCAGGTCACTGTAGGGTTTTGCTTTCTTTTCAGACAGATCTTGAGATCTGTTTCTTTCCATATAACTGTGTCTGTTATACCTTATAGTTTTTAGTTCTTCTTTTGATTTCTTACACTAGGGAGGCAAAGTCACATTTACACATGTGGGTCTGGTTTATTTCATTTATGAGTATAGCCTCATGTTGCTGGATAGGTAAATTTGCCTTCTGCTAGGAATGATGGCTGAAGCCAGTAGGAATGATCCTGCATTATTCTGATGACCTTGATAAAGTTCCTTTTAGTTAACTATTCAGGTTTACAATGTCTTATGCATTAATAACAGTGGCATGGATCATCACAAAATAGGCATATTTGGTGCCTCATTCCTGCAGTTGACCCTAGAGTATCCAAACTAGTCTGAAAATAAGAAGATCCTATTAAAAGGAAGTAGTGTGATCCACAAGCGCCAGTAAAAGGGTGTGACCACAAACACTGCTAGTTGAAGGCCTTGAGCACTGGGCTGTTTTCATTGAAGCCACTTCACCCCAATTCAGAGAGGGGGAAGTGTGGTTCCCTTGCTCTTTGTGCCTTGAATCCAGATTCTTTTTTTTTTTTTTTTTTGGCGGAACCGGGGATTGAACTCAGACCCTTGTGCTTGCTAGGGAAGTGCTTTATTCCACTGAGCCATCTCCCCGGCCCCTGCTCTTTGTGCCTTGACCACCTTAATCCTCCTTTCTCTGTGGGTCCTGGGATCTTATCCTTCACAATCAGGTCACTGTAGGGTTTTGCCTTCTTTTCAGACAGATCTTGAGAGCTATAGTTGGAAAGCTAGGGATTTTAGTTCTGAATAAGGGTTTGTAATTAGTCTCCTGTACAGTATGTCCTACATAACTCTGGAGGCTTTGGAGTTGGCACAAGCAGCCAGGACTGTGATATTTTAAGGAATCTCGTGGCTCAGCATGAAGATTAGGCCATGACAACAGCATTGTACATTGAGTAGGTAATAAATAACTGCATGAAGTGTAGTGGGCAGGAATAGGCTCCTCTCAGCCATTCCCAGTTTGGAAAGAGGAGGCAAGTTAAAAAGATATAGACCCATCAAAAGCTCTGATTTTCCTCTTGTAGGTGTGGGGTGCATGGTAAAGGGAAACCCAAAAGCATGCTCCTCCCAAAAGAGTGGTCATGATAATATTCATGGTTCAACTGTGGAAGCTAATGTCTAGTGGTCCTTGGGCAAATGTCCTGAGGAAATTCTGATCTGATGCAAAAGAAGTATAAGCAGGGAACAAGTTGGCAAGTGAGGTGGTGGGGCTGAGAGGGAGCACCAGAGGGTTGGGACTGATAGATGAGATGCTATAGTATAAAGTAGAGCCCAGAAAGAGTCCTGTGTGCTGTGTGCCTTGTCTAAAGGCAACTTCCTGCTTTGCTTAAATTAGACAGTTGAGGACATTCAACTGGTTAGGTGCAGGGCAGTAGTGAATCATTGCCCCATTGTTTTCCATGATGGTTCACAGATGACTTTGATTTTCAATTCCTCCTACAGTAACCATCTGTTGTACTACAAACAGAGGACATGACAGGATTTGTCCCCTATGTTCTCAATACTCAGATTTCATGGTTCCCACTCATTGCATATTATTTAGAGAGTATTCTGGGGACAGAATTCACTAGAGAGACAGTGAAAATCAAGGTTAGAGGAATATGAGATGTTTGTCCACCATTTGCATTGATCTATAGGAGTGATGGTGAACATTTTAAGGTTTCTTTTATTACAAAATTAAATTTGTTTTAATGAGAAAAAAGATTAATTACCAATGGAGCAGTTTCAAAAGCAGGTTAGTAGGATGTTACAATAATTAATACATTGCATGTTGTCCTTGTAGTAGTTATTCAGAGGACAAGATGCAGACATGATATCTTGTCTAAACACTATTAGTATAAACATTTCTTCTCAATGAACTAAGAGAAAGATCCTGACTATATTGTATGAAGATATATAATAACATATATATATATATATTCACTGCAAGATGGTCCTTCATTTATATCTCCCTTTCATGTTTTGTTTTGTCTGAGAAGGTTGTTCCACTGCTGTTAGAGAAGATGTATTTGGAGAAATCTATAAAGGATCTTTCATACTTGATGCCAGTACAAATATTGTACCTACTTGAATTCAGCAAAATAACCCAATATAGTCCAATAATGCATAAGAATAGTGAGTTACCAGCACAATTGGCAACTGTCCACAGTTGTTGACTTGAGCCTTTTACAGCTCAGCACATTAATATAACTTGACATTTTATACCTTGTAGTTACACTTTTCTGCTGGATGGTTAAGACCAATTTAGGGCTGGGAAGATAGCTAAGTAGAATAAGCACTTGCCTGGCAAGCACAAGGCCCTGAGTTAATCCCTTGTACTGAAAAAAAAAAACAAGTTAAAGCAAGACCTATATAATTAAAAATGTAAGGTTGACTATCAGATAAGGTCATTCAAATGCGCTCAGGCTTTGCCTTGGTACTATGTGCAGCACCTTCTGTATCTTGTGTCAGTGTCAGCCATCTGGATGAGTCATGGCCATTGCTTGAACAATTTGCTCTCTGTGAAAGCCTGAGAGATTTTTTTTCTCTCTAGGTGACTCTCCTGAGGCACACCGTGCCTCATCAGTCACTTTCTTCTGTGGCTGCATAATCTCTTTGATCAGAAAACTTGGAGCACCAGAAATTCTGTTATGTCCTGAATCCTCACTGACTTTGAAGGGCTAGATCCAAAATACTGGCTATCTTTTTAGCCCATCTCTTTCTCTAATTTTTGGACTGAAACCTTTAATTTGACTTATGAGGGGCTGGGGAGATGGGTCAGTAGAGTAAGTGCTTCCCTGGCAAGCTCAAGGGCCTGAGTTCAATCCCCAGGTTCTGAGAAAAAAAAAAGACTTATGAGTTTATCTTCATGTTGCATCAACATATATATGGAGGATTCCAGTTTGTTTTTCTTTATAGCTGCGTAATACTCCATTGTATAAAAACATGTATTTTTTTTTCATTCCTCAGGTGATGGGTGTGTTGGTTGTTTCCAAGATATGGCTATCACAAATTGTGCTGCTCTAAACACAGGCACATGTATATCGCTATGATATGATGCTTTCAGGGTTTTTCTGAAAATTCCCAGAAGGGGGATAGCTGAATTAAATGAGATTTCATGTTCTACTTTTTTGAGGAGTCTCCATGCTGATTTCCATAATGGTTGCAAAAGTCTACACTCCCAAGCCTGTCTCTCTCCTACGCTGCTTTCTTCCCTGCCCCTAGTGAGTGTGGTGAGCCCTGGCAGTCACAGGGTGCGTGCTGGACTCCAGGACTGGGTAGGGAGGTGCTTGTGAGCTGCAGCTGTTCTGTCATGCCCTGAAGCCCCTACCGGGTTGATGCGGCCACCAGCCTCCCTCGCCTTACGCCCCCAGCAGGGCCTAGCTGTGAGCAAGAGTGACTGTGGCCGAGCCTTGCAGAGGACTCCTTGGATTCAAAATGACCAACGAAGAACCTCTTCCCAAAAAGGTTCGACTGAGTGAAACCGACTTCAAAGTTATGGCAAGAGATGAGTTAATTCTAAGATGGAAACAATATGAAGCATATGTTCAAACTTTGGAGGGAAAGTACATGGATCTTAACTCAAATGATGTAACTGGTTTAAGGGAGTCTGAAGAAAAGCTAAAGCAACAACAAGAAGAATCTGCACACAGGGAAAACATCCTTGTAATGTGACTAGCAACCAAGGAACAAGAGATGCAAGAGTGTACTACTCAAATTCAGTACCTCAAGCAAGTCCAGAAGCCGAGTGTTGCCCAACTGAGATCAACAATGGTAGACCCAGTGATCAACTTGTTTTTCCTAAAAATGAAAGATGAACTGGAATAGACTAGAGACAAACTGAAACAAGCTCAAAATGAACTGAGTGCCTGGAAGTTTATGCCTGATAGGTAAACAAATCATACTCCCCAGTCAAGACTTCCCTGACAGTCCCACTATGAGAAAGCTGTGGTGGGACAGCCAAGTACTCGTTTCCACACCAAGACTCAGACTTTGAGCAAAAACAAAACAAAACAAAACAAAACAAAACACCCACCAAAACCACATTCTTATGCTATGTAGCTTGTAATGGTTAATGTAAAACTTACCAGATGAACCTTATGTTTCAGCTTTTTTTCTTTTCCTTCCCCCATCCTTCAGACGCCTGATGCTGTCGGACTATTCTGAAGAAGAGGCCACCTTCAAAAAATTCCCCTTCTAGAACATTTAGGCACTTGAGAAATGTTTCTGTTTGAACAAAATAAAGGGAGAAACAGAAGTCTTTAGTCTGTGACACACTGTGTCTTCAGATGATTGGAGGATTGAAAACCTATGGAGATTTCAAATTGTGAATTGAACATGTAAAATTCCAGTTAAATGCAAAAACGGAATACACATCACTTTTAACCTTGACACAGTGACTTAGAGACACTGTATATCATTTTTGCCAATAAGACTGTGGACTTCGTATTTGTTGTTGAACTTCTGGGTCAAAACTCAAATGAGGTGATTTTTGCCTTTGAAGGGTTTATTGCTAAGAACCAACTTTAGTAGTCATGAGACAAATTACGACGTTGGTAAAGTAGTACATATATTTTAACCATTTAGCTTAGGGCTCTGAATTACTTAATAGAGCCTAAAATGGTTTTGATCAATGGTTTGTTCTTTGAATGGTTACAAAAACTGTAGATAATCTTTTAACTAAGGACTGTACAAAGAAGAAGGAGTGGTATCAAACTTAAGGCTTGAACTGTTTGAAGCATTCATTTCACAACTAGATTGTATAAGATAATCGGCTGTGATGAGACTCACTGCATAATTTTTTCAATAGTGAACTTTATGAAACCCTCCTCCCATTCAACAGGTACATGTTAAAAGAGTGTTGTCTTTGGTGTTAATGGGGGAATGTGTTTCTTCATTGTATTTGAGCTTTTTGTGTCAACAGGTCTGATATTAAATTAAATGTGCCTTGAAAAAAAATCTACACTCCCACTAGTGGTGAAGGGTTGCTTTTCCCCCTGCAGACACTTCAACATTTGTTGTGGGTTAATTTCTTTATGATAGCCATTCTTCCTGGGGTGAGGTGGGATCTCAGTGTTGTTTTAATCTGCATTTCATGAATGGCTAAATATGAGGAACATTTTTTCATGTATTTATTTGCTTCTTGTATTTCTTCTGAGAAGTGTGCTCACCTCAAATGGTCATTTTTCAATTTAGTCTTTAAATTTTATGGCCCTAATGTTTTTAGTTTTTTATAAATTCTAGATGGAAGATCTTTTTCTGAGTGCTTATTAGTTAAAATATTTTTCCAATTTGTGGGTTGTCTTTTCACTCTGTTGATAATTTCTTTTGACCTGCAAAAACTTCTCAATAAGAGGAAGTCCCAGTTGTTAATTCTTTCAAACATGTCCTGTGCAGTTTGATTCTTGTTCATGAACTGTTTGCCTACCCCTATGTTCTCAAGAGTTCCAGGAGATTTAGTATTTTGGTTCTAATATTTAGATCTTTAATCAATTTTGACTTTAATTTAGTGCATGCTCATAGACCTAGGTTGAGATTTAGTTTTTGGCATGTAGAGAGCCACTTTTTTCAGCACAATTTGTTAAAGAGACTATCTTTCTTCCAGTAAGCCTATTTGACACTTTTTTTTTTTTTTGCGGAACCGGGGATTGAACTCAGGCCCTTGCACTTGCCAGGGAAGTGCTTATTCCACTGAGCCATCTCCCCAGCCCCTATTTGACACTTTTTGAAAATAAAATGTCTCAGTGAGTTTGTAGTTCCATCTGCATCTTTTAGTCTATTCCATTCATCCTCAGGTCTATGTTTTTTGCCAATGCCTTCCTGATTTTATCAGAGTAGCTTTGCAGTATAATTTCAAGTCCAGAATTGTAATGCCTCCTGCCTTGCCTCTGTTGCCCAGAATTGCCTTTGCTATTCTAGGTCTTTTCTGGTTCCAAATAAATTTTAGGAATGATTTCTCTTGTTCTGTGAGATATGTTGGTGGTATTTTGATTGGCAATGCATTAAATCTATGTGACAATTTTGGGAGTATGACCATCTTCACAGTGTTGGTTCTTCCTATCCAGGAGCAGGGAATATCTTTCCATTTTCTGAAATCCTCTATGATCTCTTTTTTTCAGGGTACTGTAATTTTCATTGAATAGATATTGCACATCTTTAGTTTGATTAATTCCCAGGTTTTTCATTTTCTGTGGTGCTATTGTAAAAGTTATTATTTCTTTAATTTCTCTCTCAGTGTGTTTATTGATTGTGTATTAGGAATGTTACTGAGTTTTGGGTATTAACTATGTATCCTGCTATGCTACTGAATTTATGTATTAATTCTAGTAACTTCTTGGTGGACATTTTTGGGTCTTCCAAGAGTATTATGACATCTGCAAATAATGATAATTTAACTTCTTGTTTACCTATTCATATTCATTTTATTTTCTCTCTTGTCTAATCTGTCTAGCTAATGAGACTTAAGCTATATTGAATTGGAGTGGTGATAGAGGACATCCTTGTCTTTTACCAGATCTGAGAGTAAAAGATTTCAGTTTTACCCCATTTAGAATTATGTTAGCTGTTGTGTTGTCATAGATGACTTTTATGAGATTGAGGTAGAGGCCATTAATTGCAATTTTCTGTAGGAATTTGCACATGAATGTTAGACATTGAAAAAGACTTTCTGCATCTATTGAGATGATCATGTGGTTTTTGCATTTGGCTCTATTGATGTAGTGCATCGCACTTATAGATTTATGTATGTTGAACCATCCTTGAATCTCTGGGATGCATCCTACCTGGTCATGGTGTATAATCTTCAAAATGATTTGCTGTATTGTATTTCCTAATATTTTTTCATCTATGTTCATGAGGGATATTAGCCTTTCATTTTCTTTTCTAATTTCATGATTCTTTAGTTTTTGTATCAGTCTAATTCTTTCCTCCAGAATGACTTTGTGAGGATTGTTTCTTTTTCAATTTCATTGAAGCGTTTGACGCATATTGGGTTTATATCTTGTGTAAATTTCTTGTAAAATTCACCTATGAATCCATCAGGACCTGTAGTCTTCTTTATCGGTAGGGTTTTTATTACATTTTGAATTTCATTGGCTTTTATTGGGTTCTTGAGAGTTCTTACATCTTCTATTTCAGTTTTGGTAATTTGTACATTTCTAGGAATTTGTTCATTTTTTATGTGTCTTCTATTCTGTGAGAGTAAAGATTCTCAGAGTAGCTACTGATGATCTTCTCAATTTCCACAGGGTCTGTGTCACTTTCACCTCTTTCATTCCTTATTGCTTGAATTTGTGGCTTTTTCCCCCCTTTTTTATGAGGTTACCTAGGGGCTTACCATTTTGTTTAATCTTTCAAAGAATCAGCTTTTAGATTTGTTAATTCTTTGTATTGTTTTCTTTGCCACTATTGCATTAATTCATGCTCTTATCGATACAGTTTTGTCCTATCTTTGGGCTTTGGGTTTGGTTTTCTCTTCTTTTTCTAGACGTTTGAGGTGCAGCAAGAGGGTGTTTAGTTGTTCTTGCTCTGTTTTCCTAATATGTGTTTACAGATATAAATTTCCCTCTAAGAACTGCTTTCATTGCATCCCGTAAAATTCCTTTATGTTTTGTTTGAATTTTCATTGAATTGTAGATGTTGTATAATTTCTTATTTAATTTCATGTGTTACCCATTGGTTGCTGAGGAGGGTGTTGATTAATTTCCACATATTCATGTAGTTTTTGTGATTTCTTTTGTCATTTATTTCTAGTTTCATTGTGTTGTGGTCAGATAATATGTACAGCATAATTTCTGTTTTCTTTCCTAGACTTAAGCATGAACTATGGTCTATTATGTGGTCTATTTTACAAAATGTGTCATATGTACCAGAAAAAAATGTGTATTCAGCTGTGATTGTGTGGAACACTCTGTATATGTGTACTAAGTTCTTTTGTACCAAGTTCTGTTTTCTGTTCTTCTACTTCTGTTTTTTTTTTTTTTTGTCTGCTCGACTTATCTTTTTGGTTTTCCTCTTTCTTTCTTTCTTTCTTTCTTTCTTTCTTTCTTTCTTTCTTTCTTTCTTTCTTTCTTTCTTTTTTTCAGAAACTGGGATTGAACTCAGGCTCTTGCACTTGCCAGGGAAGCATTTTTTCTACTGAGCCATCTCTCCAGCCCCCTTTTTTTTTTTTTTTTTTTTTTTTTTTTTTGACCTATCTTTTTGGGATATGTGGGTGTTAGTGTCTTCAGTTATGATTGTGGTATTGCATATTAGATTTTTCATGTTGATTAAGATTTGTCTTACAGGGCCAGGGAGATAGCTCAGCAGAATAAGCTTTTGCTTGGCAAGTGCAAGGCCCTGAGGTCAATCCCTGGTTATGAAAAAAAAATTTTGTATTACATAGCTTTGTGCTCCCATGTTTGATTCATACATATTTATGATTGTTGTCTCTTCTTGTATTTTTCACCTGACCAGTATCTAGAGGCCTTCTTTATTTCATTTGCTCATTCTTGGTTTGAAGTTCAGACTATCTGCAAATAAGATTGCTACCCCTGTCTGCATTTTGTGAGGTGCTGGTCCATGTGAGATTGTTTTCCCTCCTTTGACTTTCTTTTTTTATATTAGTTTTATTGAGAAAGAAGTTGCAATGAGATAGTTGCAAAACAGGTTAGTAGGACAGTTACAATAATTAATACATTGCATATTGTTGTCTTTTTAGTAGTTATTCATAGTACAAGATGCAGACATGATATTATATCTAAACACTATTAGTTGAAAATTTTTTTCTCAATGAACAGTAGCTGTATATCTATCCTAACTATTTTGTATATACAGACATGGCTGGCACTGACAAAATGTCTACAAACTGCTGTACAGGGTTTCAGAGTATATCCTGAGGGGATTTGACTGACCTTGTCAGATACAAAAGTTACTTTTTTATTATATAGGTCTTGCTTTAATTTGGTCCTAACCATCAAGCAGAAAAGTATAAAAACAAGGCATAAAAAGTAAAACCTCCTTTGACTTTCAGCCTATGAACATTTTATTATTTAAGTGTTTGTTGTATACAGTATATTGTTGGATTTTACTTCCTGATCCAATGTGCCAATCTATTTCTTTTAATGGGTAAATTGAGTCTATTTACATTGATGGATATAACTGAGTTGTATTGACTTATGATTGACATGTTATTTACCTGCTGTTGTATATAGCTTTTTGTCCTGTGTTTAATTGTTTATCTGATTTGGTGGGTTCTTTCTGTTCTCATTCATGGAGTTGTGGTCATTTTGATCCCTCTTTAGAATAACTTTTAGGAAACTTGTAGGGTTTGCTTTGTCATTGTGAAATTCTTTAGTTGTTCTTTTTCATGGAAGTATTTCACTTCTCCATCAAACTTGAAAGAGAGATAGGAGTCTCTAGCAATCTGGGATGGAATTTATTTTTTTTGGAAGACTTGAAGAACTTTGTTCCATGCTCTTCTTTACTTGATGCTTTGTGAAGAGAAATATGCTATTATTCTGATGGGTTTTCCTTTAAATGTGATCTGTTTCTTTTCTCTAGTGGCTTTTAGTATATTGTTCTTTTCCTGAATTTCTGGTATCTTGATTATTATATGTCTGGTGTGTTTTAAATTGAGAGGATATTATTTCAAGTTCTATGTGCTTCAGTTTCTAGAATGTCAGATTGTTTCCCCATATTTGGAAGTTTTCTACTGTTACTTCTGCACATTTTCTTTTTATATTATTTGTATTGATTCCTTCTTTCTCATTGATGCCTAGCATTCTTATATTGTTCATCTTTTTATCACCTTGCATATGTTGAACTGTTATTTCCTGAATCTTAGTTGTTTTAAGAGATCTCTTCTTACTTTTTCACTAGGTGCAATGGTGTCTTCAAGGTCTGAAACTCTATCTTCACTTTCATTCAAATGGTTTTGCCAGCTTTTGATTTTGGTTTTAATTTCCTGTATATCTCTTTGAATCTCCTTCATGCATTCTATTTCTTTTCTATGTTGTTCATTCAGGGATTCTATAATTTTTCTATTCTCTATTTTTTTTTTACCAATGTCTTCTTTAGAAGCACTTAGTAATTCTTTCATTATAGTTGTCATTTCTTTCTTTTTTACTTCAGAGATTATTTCTTATCTGATTTCCTCTCTACATTTCTGCAGTTGTTTATTTCACATGCTATTATTTCAGGTGTGTGATATCCAATTTCTTGTATTTTCTGATTGATGTGCATGTGGTCTTCCAGGCATCCTAGTTCACCCCAGTTACCTCTTTCCCCATCTCTCAATCAAGAGAGAGAGAGAGAGAGAGAGAGAGAGAGAGAGAGAGAGAGAGAAAGAGAGAGAGAGAGAGAGGATGCTTTCATAGATCGAGGTCTTGCAAAGTGTCTCAGCTTACCAGGTCTGGATCTACCAAGTGAAAACTCATCCCAATGTGCCTGGCTAGGGTTTGGCTACTGTGCTCTGTTTCTTCCTACTACAGTCCATGGAAGTGAAACTTCTGTGCCCCTCTGGCAAGATGAGCTAACCCAGCTCCAGGATTAGGTGGTAGGTCTGGCCCATAGTATCTCTGCAGGGAGTTCTGCCGCAAGGTTCCACACCAGGCCTGTCTGATGGAGCAGATTCTGCCAATTGCACACACAGATGTCTGGCTCGGACACTTGCTGGAAATGGATCCGGGGAGTGGGTGAGTGGATCCACACGCATAGATGCCTGGCCTGGGCACTGACTGAAAAGGGTTCTAGCAAGCAGGTAGAAGGGCCCCCCACACACCCCAGGATTTGGCTCTGGTTAGAAGTAGATTCAGGGAGTGCATGGAAGGTTACACACATACTGGGACTGGGCTCTGGCTGGAAAGGGATCTGGAAAGTTGAGGAGAAGGTGGAAGGTCCCACACACACAGTGGACTTGGGCTCTGGTTGGAAAGCTATCCAGGGATTGTGCAAGCTTAAGCTTTCAATGAAGCACTCAGGCTAATGCAGCATAGGTTCACAACCACTAATCTCTAGTCATAACAGCCACGTCCATTCTGGACTTAGCATGTGCCCGTTGTTGCCAAAGTCTTCTTCCATATGTCCTCCTTTAATCTTAACAGTGAGCTGAAAGCACTAATGTTGAAACTATTTCCACTTTACATGTGAGGAAATTAGTGCTTCAGCAGTATAAACAATTTGCAAGAGATTAGACAAATACAACTATGGCTTCAGTCCAGCTCCTTTTCTAGCCCTGTGTTTCTCCAACTAGGGTTCTAAGAGCAGCAGTAGCAGCAGCAGCAGCAGCAGCAGCAGCAGCAGCAGCAGCAGCAGCAGTGGTTTCTCCTGGGAACTTGCCAGAAATGCAAATGTCAGATAGTGACTCAGAAAATGGGGGTCAGGGCCCTTCCACCCATGTTTTTAGGCACCTTCCAGGTACTTTTGATGCACACTCCAATTTGAGAAGCACTTCTCACATATGTTCCCCAGCTCTTCATTAACAGCTAGACTTGGACTTTCCAGAAAATTTGATGTGTTTGCACATGACATGCATAGTCTGATTTGTGAGCTGGTTTGCAGCCCATACTTTGGTACTGAGGTCCACAATTAATACACTGCTATGTGTTTTTGGTCAGCATAGGGGTTGATTAAGTGTTAAACTTAACCTCTTCAGACTCTTGATTAGTGTTTTAAAATTATTTTATTTTTAATTTATCTATTTGATACTCAGTCTTGCTACACAGTTCAGATTCATAGTGATCTTCCTGTATCAGCTTTCCTTATTGCTGTAATTACAGGCATGCACCACCCATGCCCTGTTTCAGGGTTGGCATAGCGTGCTTGGGGTTCTGGAGCCAGCACTGCGTGTGGTATGGGGGATTGACTCTAGGTCTTTGCCCTTGTAATGCAGACACTTATGCTGCCATGCTATCTCCCGAGTTCTAGAGTCCTGATTTCTGAAAAGCATAGAAGTTATAGGATGGTTAGCTGTCCTCAATCTGTTTATCTTTTTCACGTACATGCATGAACATGAATGTCACAGGGAAATCAGTTGCCAGATCCCATTTTTGCCTGTTCAGCATTCTTTCAGAAATGCTTGGTCCTCATAGATTTCAGAACCATTTCTTTTTCCTTTTTCTTTCTTTTTTTTTGCGGAACCGAGGATTGAACTCAGCCCCTTGCACTTGCTAGGGAAGTGCTTATTCTACTGAACCATCTCCCCAGCCCAAAGAACCATTTCTTGCTTTTTTCTGTCTCTCTCCCTTTTCCCATACTTCTTCCTTTCCTCCCTTCCTCTCTATTTTGAAGTGGTAGGGATTGAAGTATGAGTCTTTGCTTTGAACTACATCTCTAGCTATTTTTAAATTTTGAAATAGTATCTTGCTAAGTTTCCCAGGAAGGGCTCAAAATTCCAGTTGTCCTCCATCAGCCTCCCAAAGTTTGGGGATTATTTTTTATTTTTATTTAATTTTTTTCATTGATGCTATTAGTATATTTAGAATTTTCATGTCTTCTTTTTTCCCATAATTTTATTGATAAAGAGCAATGAGACAGTTTCAAATCAAATTGGTAGGACAGTTTCAGTAATTAACACATTGCATACATTCCTCCCAGTGGTTAATTGCTGTACAAGATGCGGACATGATATCCTATCTACAAACAACATTAGAATAAATACCTCTATTCATTAAGAGAATG
>NW_004524892.1:34634-65325 GCF_000260255.1 Octodon degus | reverse complement strand
ATTTTTTTAAAAAAGAATATATTTTAAAAATAAGCATAAAGAATTATATACTTCTTATGTTTACACATAAGTCCAAAAATCTAAGTTTGGGGTTTATAGGCATGTACCATTATGCCTGGCAGATTTATCTCCTTCTTGAGGGAAAGTGTTGCAGGCAGGGCAGTCTCAGAGTATTTTCTTCCTGAATGAGATGGGATGTGCTCATTGGCCAAGAGTAGCAGCATTAGGTAATCACCTGAAGTACCACAAAATAATTTTTCTGAAAGTTTGTAAGTGAGTGCTTTGTTCTGAATGAGGAGCCTGGATGACCTTATTGTAAAACTGCTGATTAATAAGGTCTTTAGAAATGGATGTCTGTAAAGGCCTAAGAAATTTGTTTTTGGAAAGCAGTGTGTAGTGTTGATTGCTAAACAAAGTAGCATTAAGGAGCACATAGGGCTGATTTCTAAGACTTGTAGGACTGCTCACTAGGAAGCCACCTGTTTTCAGTGTGAGATGTTTGGGGTACATTTCTTACATTTATGGCAAATGTGGACAAGGAGAAAGCAGATTCTATTTGATCTTTGGCAAGGGTAGAGTTGGAGAGCTAGTGGGTTGGATAGGTGTGCTGTAACATTTCCATATCCCCATTTGTGTTCTGGAACTTTCTGGTGAAAATGAGCGTAATGTGTAAACTTAGAGGCAGTAGAATAGTTGCAGAATATCCTTAGTGACAGATAGAAAACAAAGTTGTGTGAGATGCTTCTGCTTAGAACTCTATCCATCCTAGTTAAAATGTTCAAAATTTAAAACTTCATAGGTCCAGCACTTTAGAGGTTCTATAGAACAGTTCAGTCAAATGGTTTCTAGAAGAACAGGTTTTATAAGCCACAGTGACATCATAGCCCATCAACTGTCAGGTGTTAAAACTGTCTTCATTGAGATTTCATTGTAACATGGATCTGTTCTTTGAGGTGTGCTGAAGGGAGCACTGATTATGAAGCATGACACTGTATAGAACTTGACGGGCAGGGAAACTACAGTAAGCTCACGTGGGCTACCACTGCTGCAGTGCAGACAGGCAGAAAATATCTGTGTGATTCTCCCTGGAAGGTGAAACGCAGGTAAAAGTTAGGCAGAGAGTCTCCACCTGGTGGTAGACTGAAAGAAGACACTGCCTGGTGCACTGCATAGAGGCAATGAGGGAAAATCAGTTTAATCCCCAATAAGGTCTCCTGTCCACTCAAAATCTGATGGGGAGGGCTGACCTTCCAATCCAGTTACCTGGCTTCACTTTAAATTATTTGTGGAATTCCTTTGAAAAACTGCTCTGCAGTCACAACTCTGAACCCCTTGGGAAATTAAGTAGACTGTAAGTCAAACCACCATATCTTCTCCACTGAACTTTCTTTGTTTGAGAACCTGTATGTGGGATTTGCTTATCTGCTCAAGTTAAAATATATTTCAGCCAGTACCTCCTGTATCTTCAACTCCTCTAATTTGCTTTCAGGAACACATAAATAAGATTTTATAGAGAGCCAATCTGGAAGAAAAATGCTAACATACTTATATTTGTGTACATGTTTGTGCGTGCTTGCATGTGTTGTGTGGGGGCGTGGATGGGTGGATGTGTAGATAGACACAGATATACATATTCCAAGAAAAATTCGTTTTCCATTTTAGAAATAATTCCACTATAAAGATAAACTCTCAACCAGCTGGCCAGATAGCTCAGCGGACTAAAGCTCCTGCTTAGGCAGGCACAGGGACCGGGTTTGACTCCCAGCGTGCCATGCCAGCACTGTCCCTGGCCCTCAAGGAAAGGTCAAATGAGACTGGGCATGGTGGCGGATACCTGTAATCCCAGTGCTTCGAAAGCTGAACATAGGAGGATCACTATGAGTCTGATCTGTGTAATGAGACCCTGTAGAACCTGTACTAAATACGAAAGAAAGAAAGAAAGAAGAAAGAAAGAAAGAAAGAAAGAAAGAAAGAAAGAAAGAAAGACTCTCAGAAATGGTAGCAATAACTCATTAGTCTATGCCTGTGCCTAGGCAAGCTCAAAGACCCGGATTTCATCCCTAGTAACACATGTCATCCTGGCCTCGCCCGAGGTGCCCGAAGCCCACCCCCAGTACTGGGCATGGTGGTGCATGCCTGTAATCTCTGCACTGGGGAGGCTGAAACAGGATCATTATGTGTCCAAGCTGTGTGGTGACACACTGTGCCAAACACATTAAGTAAATAGTCTCAGTCCCCACTCTCAGACATATGTAGACTGACAAACAAATCTCTGAAGATTTCTTGTTTCTTGTGGAACTAACATGGGTCTTAGTCCCTAAATACTGGCATTAGGATCTGGAACAAAACACATTGCAGAAGGTGAAAGTGCCCATACGTCAGTTTTGACTATGAAGGCCAGTATGGCTTTGAAACTCAATCAGAAGCTACCATGTATTCATCCTCCATTAAATATAAGGTAGTAGGGAGTAATGGTTTCCATTTTCATCCTGTGAATGCCATATAAGTGCTCTTTTGTTTTCATAATGTACACATTAGGGTACATTGTGTTCCATAAACCTTACTTGCAACTCTTCAGTGTGACTGGAGCAATAGGGGTAAACTTAGGTTGCTTTCTTCCTCACTCCTACCTATATGCCAACCTCTCTAGCCAGAAAAAGTCTGTATTTGGAGACTGAATGCAAAGACACAATTTTCGAACAGGATCACAAAGAATGAACATTGTCTAATCTTGCAATATCCAGTGTCTCCATTTAAACTAAAGATTTTACCAAGAAGTTTTTATTCTAAACCCACCTCCAAACTCACCTGCGATTCTATGTTGCAACTTGTTTTCTTTATTCAAAGGTCCAACACAGTGGTCACCTTTTGTTGTAGATTAGATCTTGAACATGCTCCAAAGGCCCCTGTTTTGAAGCCTTAGACCCTAGCCTGTGGCACCATTGGCAGGTGTTGAACCTTTAAGAAATTGGGCCTACTCAGAAGAATTTAGGCTACTGGGGGTGTGTCCTTGAAGAAGACAGGAGTCTTTCTGTTTCTAGCTCTCTCCCCTTGCTTCTTGGCTCTCAGGAAATAAAAAGGGTTTCTCACCGTATGCTCCAGCCATGATTTAATATGCTACTGAAGACCTAAAGGAACAGGGTCATGCAAACATGGACTGAGTACTATGAAACTATGAGGCAAAAGAAATCTTTGTTCCTTTTAAATAGTTTATTTCAAGTACTTTGTCACAGTGACAGAAAGTTGATTCATATTCTTTTTCAGTCATGACCTATAACCTTCCTTTTTAACTCAGTGAAAATACTGCATAAAACTCAACTCTATTTATTTATTTATTTATTTTATTTATTTATTTTTTTTGTGGAACGGGGGATTGAACTCAGGTCCTTGCGCTTGCCAGGGAAGCACTTATTCCACTGAGTCATCTCCCCAGCCCCTCAACTCAGTTTAATAAGCTTCAAAATGCAGTCATATACATTATGATTGAGATATTAAAAATATAAAAGCAGGCCTATCCCAACAAGGCAGAAGGCAGGTGCACACAAAACAGCCATGAGCACATGCTGAGTCCAACCCTGTCCTCACCACAATCTCTAGAGCTTTGCTGAGCTTTGGCTTGCCCCTCCACCAGTTTTGGGAGTCTTGGTGAGACCTACCTTGACATGTAAAATCGTGAGAGCCTTGCGAAGCTTTGGGCTACAACCATCATCCTTGGAGCCTTTCTGAGATGCAGGTCATTCCCCCTTCACTATGGTGGAAGCTACAGTGAGCCCCACACAGCAGGAGATTTGGTGAGCCTACCCTGCACACCTGCGGTTGCAGGAGCTTTGTTGACTTGTTTCCTACCCTATCCCATCAATGCTGGGCCTGAATGAATATTGGAAGCTTCAAATTTTTCAAAACAAACGAGCAAAAGGCAATCTCAGATCCCAAGCCCAACCAGAACAGACAAGAACACAGAAGAAATTAGAAGTCACACAACTGAAATTTGTGAAATGATAGCAACTATAGTAAAGAAACAACTTCAGCAGGATATAAAAGAAATCAGATCAGAAATAATATCTTATTTAGAAAAGAAAAGATAAAACATAAAAGAATTGCTAGGCACATTTAAAGAAGGCATAGTTAAAAGTGAGGAGAATAGAAAAATGATAGAAACCTAGAATGAACAATACAGGGAAGAATTAGAATGCCTAAAACAGATCCAAATAGATGTACTGGAAATAAAGGATTCCACTGAAAACTGACAAATCCTCCTGAACGAAGGTAGAATTTCAGACTGTAAAGTAAGCTGTCTCCATTACATTTTTCTCATTGCTGGAACAAATACAAAACACCCAAAATTAAGGAAGGAAAGGTTTATTTAGCTTCCAGTTTGTGGAGGTCACGGTGCATATTCAGCAGGCTACAAAGCAGAGTGGCAATAGGCAGAGGGCAGGAGTTCATGGTGGTGGAAAACAGCAATGAGCAAAGGGAAGAGTAGCAGCTGCCACAGATAGCAAGCCTCTCACCCTTTCTTATATTGTATGCACTCTATCTGCCTAAGGTCGGGTATAGCACTCATACTCAGCACTGGATAAAAAATTAATCACTAATTCTAGAAGCCTGCCCCAGTAGCAGCATGAGGCTTTGTAGGGACCACTAAACACAAATCATAACAGCAGCATTTCAGCTAGTGAACAGAAAAGGAAAGACCTCTTATTTTTTTCTTTTCTTCAGTACCAGGGATCAACCTGATGACCTTCTGCTTGCCAGACATGTGCTTATGCCACTGAGCTATATCCCTATCCAGGAATGATCTCTTAATAACAAGGAACTAGGAAATAATTGAGCAAGTACAAGATGATGCAAAGAAAACACAACATATGATGAACAGGTATCAACAAAACAGCAGGAGTCAGCACAGATGACATAGAAACACTTTTTGCAGAACTAGAAGCACAAAATTTTCCAAGTATGGGAAAAGTATTGGACATACAGATAAGTGAGACATATACAACTCCAAACAGAGAGTCAAAATAAATCTACACCTAGACACATAATAATCGACATGCCAGAAATTCAGCAAAAGAATAAAATATTAAAACAAGATGAACTATATTGGAAAGCTCATTAGAATCATGGTAGATTTCTAACAAAATATCAAGTGAAGAAGAACTTGGAGTAAAGTATTTAAGGTCCTGAAAGAAAATAACTTCCAAGTCTGATTGATGTACCATGAAAAACAATCTATCAAATTTAACGTAGAAAAGATTACATTTCTTGTTATATAGACCTTGCTTTATTTTGGTCTTAATCATTCAGCAGAAAAGTATAAAAATGAAGTATAAAAGGTAAAGCCATATTAAAATGCTGAGCTATAAATGGCTCAAGTCAATAACTTCTGACATTGCCAGTCCTACGGATAACCCACTACTATTGTGGACTTCTGAAGTATATTGGATTATTTTGCTGAATTAATGCACCTACCATATTTAAATATCAATGGAATACCCGTCTCTGAAAAAGCTAAGCAAAAAAACGGGATACAAATGAAGGACCATTTTGTATCTGTATGTACAAAATATTTAGGATAGACATAGAGTTACTTTCTCTTAATTCAATGAGAAGAAAGATTTGTGCTAATAGTGTTTGGACAGGATATCATGTCTGCATCTTGTACTTTGAATAACCACTACGAAGACAACAATATGCAATGTATTAATTATTGAGACTGTCTTATTAATCAGTTTTGAAACTCTCTTTGTTATTTATTCCTCAATAAATTTAATAAAAAAATTAACACAGGGATAAGATACTTCCATGACAAAGAATAAATAAGGAAATTCAGGACCACCAAGTCAACTTTACCTCAATTACTGATAGATATTCTAAAGACAGGCAAAAACTGTCATAACTTCAAGAGCAACAACAGGACGGAACCACCAAGCAGAGCAAAGAGTGAAACAGGGAACAAAAGTAGGGAACCTACATCACAAAAATAGCATGACAAAGATAAGCCAAAACGTACTACTTATAACCATCAATGTAAATGGCCTCAATTCACAAATGAGAAGAAGCAGACTGGAAGAGTGGATCAATAAAACCCAACGAGAAGCACATTTAACTAAAAAGGAAATTTATAGAATAAAGTCAAAGAATAGGAAACAATACTCCATGCAACAGGAACCCAGAAAAAAGCAGGGGCAGCTATTTTTCTTGCTAATAATGTCTACTTCATTTTTTTAATAGTTAAGAGACTTTATTCTAATACTATAATTACAGTGCTTGTTAAAATGAAAACTGAAAACAAGTATACAAAACGGTTGATTACTAATCATGTATTGAAAGCAGTAAGAGGTTCCATAAGACCAAATAAACCAGTTCTGAAGTTTCTCAAGGTAAATTTAACAGCTCTAGCTTCTTCAGTGTTTATCAAAATACAAATGAAAAAAGTAGAGGTCGTCTTTTCTGATGGCAAATCGGACCCTTGCAGGCTGAGGGAGGAATCTACTTTACACATGGAGGTGGGGGTGCTCTGGGACTGTGGTCTGGAGTGGACCAACCGACCCAGTTTGCACATGCTTCTGCTGGTGAGACCCAGACTCTGACCAACACAAGTCCCGAGTGGGCACTAGGAATAGGCTGCCACTCCAGTTGCACACAGACCGAGGGGGAGGGTGGGCACTGTGCCCCTCTTAACCCTCCCCGCTACCCCGAGGTGACCATGTGAGCATGAGTACAAGCACAATGCTATGGAATGCAGGTGACCCAAAGACAGGCGGGCCACAGGGTCTTGACTGTGACCATGCAGTGGTTGGCATTTGTTCGTCATATCTCTGGAGTTCCCAGAGGAACAGCTGATCTGATGATCAGGCCAAACTGCACTAGGAATAGTCTCCCTTCTTTGTGTTCAAGTGTTCTTCTCACCTTGTAATTTTTAATTATTTTTAAAAATCCACTGAGTTTGGGTTATAAACCAACCACCAAATGGATCCTGACACCAATCTGCAGTTCAGTGGCTCCTGGAGGCCAGGTGCCCATGCACCCAAATCCCTTCTCAGTACTAACAGTGAGTTGATTTTCTTTACAATAAAAAAGCTGAGTAATATTGCATAGGAGTACCAGAAACTGCCTCAGTGGAAACAGAAACTATTTACATTAAATAAAAACCTGGCTGCAGGCTGCTTCTGCACATGTACAGCATGATGCGTGCACACTGTGACCAACCCATGGAGACAGCTTCTGGCACTCAGGACCACAGAGTTGCAACGTTTGCCACATGAGAGGAAAGCAGAGGGCAGAGAAGGAGGAAGTGAGCGGAAGGGGGTTCTGGTTCACTTCGGGTTCTGGAGCTAATTGGAGAGCCAGTCCAGTCCTTCATAGAGCCCGTCCCCACTGGTGGCACAGGTGGCCTGAATGTACCAGTTCCTGTGGTGTAGAGAGTGCAGCCCCAGCTTGTCTGTGATTTCAGCTGCATTCATGGCGTTGGGGAGGTCCTACTTGTTGGCAAACATGAGGAGGACAGCGTCCCTGAGCTCGTCCTCAGCCAGCATCCTCATTAGCTCTTTATGGGCCTCATTCACACGCTCTCTGTCATTGCTGTCCACCACAAAGATCAAGCCTTGGGTGTTCTGGAAATAGTGGCGCCACAGTGGTCGAATCTTGTCCTGACCACCCACATTCCACAAGGTGAAGCTGATGTTCTTGTATTCAACCATCTCCACACTGAAACCTATGGTAGGAATGGTGGTCACAATTTCACCAAGCTTCAGTTTATAAAGAATAGTCGTCTTTCCAGCAGCATCCAAGCCCACCATGAGAGTGCGCATTTCTTTTTTGCCAAAGAGGCCCTTGAAGAGGTTTGTGAAGATATTCCCCATGCTTGTGGATGCGTGGAAGAGAAACTGGCCAGAGACCTCAGCAGTAGCCGCTCCAAGCCAGGCGTTGGTTTTGCTCCTACTTCATTTTTTTTTTTTTTTGAGGTACAGGGGATTGAACTCAGGACTATGAGCTTTCCAGGCAAGCACTTATTCTACTGAGCTATCTTTTGGGGGCCCTCTACTTCAAAACAAGAATGATTAAAAGAGATAAAAAGGTCACTACATAGTTGTTAGGGGAAAATATAAGAGGAAGAGATAACAATCAAATACATATGCACCCAATGTAGGTGCTTCCAATTACATAAGAGAAAGTTTAACAGACATATAAAATAAAATGAGCAATACCACAATTGTAATGGGGGAATTTGACACCCTATTGTCACAAAGAGACAAATCATCCTGGCCAAAAAAAAAGAAAAAAGATAAAGAAATAATAGAACTAAGCAAAACTTATGAAGAAAAGGACTTAGTAGACCTTTACTGAATTTCCCACCAACAACATCATAATGTGCATTCTTTTTGGCTGCACATGGAATGTTCTCCAAATTAGACCATATACTAGCATATACAACATGCTCAAGTAAATACAAAGCAATTGCAACAGTCCCTTGCATATTATCTGACTGTACTGCAATGAAAATGGAAATTATTGACAAAAGAAATAGCACATGCTCCATATACACATGGAAATGAAATACCCTGATAAGCAACTAATATGTCACAGATGAAATTAAAGGAAAAATTAAACAGTATTTACAAGCAAACAAAAATGCAGATTCCACTTACTGGAATCTGTGGGATACAATGAAGGCTGTCTTAATAGGAAATTTTTACCAGTGAATTCACATGTTAGGAAAACAGAAAGAGCCCAAATAAACAATCTTATGTTGTACCTCCAGGTCTTAGATAAAAAAAGCAAGTCAAGCCCAAAGCCCAAAGGAGGAAGAAAATTATAAATGTTAGAGTGGAAATTATTGCAATGGAGATGATGAAAATAATACAAAGAATTAATAACTCCAAGAGTGGTTTTTTGAAAGAACAAATAAAATTGATAAACCCCTAGCCAACCTTATAAGAAAAAAAGAAATAAAAAATTCAAATTCATGTAATAAGGGATGAAAAGGATGAAATCGTTAAAGACCCTATAGAAATGCAGAAGGTCATCAATACCTATTTCCAAAATATTTACGCTCACAGGATGGAAAGCAGAAGAAATGGGTATCTTCCTAGATAGATATGAATTACCAAAGTTGAATCAAGATTTAAAAATTCTGAGTAACCCATTATCAGTGAATGAAATTTAAAATGTTAAAAAAAAAAAAGAAAAAAGAAAAATCAACCCACAAACAAAGAAATGCCCAGGTCCTGGTGGATTCACAGCTAAATTCTACAAGAAAATTAGAGAAGATTTAATGCCAACTCTTCTCAAAGTCTTCAGTGAAATTGAAAGGGAACAAATTTTCCTACTTGGACGCAAGTATTAGTCTTATACCTCAACTAGAGAAAGACCCAGCCAAAAAGAGAACTATAGGCCAATCTCCCTTAAAAAATGGATGCAAAACCCTCATTAAACTGGTAGTAAACTGAATGTAACAATTTATTAAGATTATACAACATGACCAATTGGGATTCCTAACCAAACTGGGGGGATGCTTCAATATTCACAAATCCGTAAAGGTAATATCAATACAGCCAAAGACAAAATCCACATGATCATCTCAATAGATGCAGCAAAAGCTTTTGACAAAGTCCAACACTCATTCATGATAAAAACCCTACAGATAATCAGAATAGTCTTTATCCCAATATGATAAAGGGAATTTATGATAAATCAATAGCCAACATTGTAATAAATGGATCAAAACTGAAAGCTTTCACTTTAAAATCAGGAACAAGACAAGAATGTCCACCATCAACACTATGTTCGGTATAGTTCTGCAAACATTAGCCAGAGCAATTAGAGATATAAAAAACATAAGGATTGGAAAGGAAGAAGTGAAATTATCATTATTTGTAGATGACATGATACTCTACATAAAATATCCTAAAACTCCACCAAGGGACTTGTAGATTTAATAACCAAATTCAGCAGCATAGCATAAACAAAGTCACACTCTATAATCAGTAGCATTTATATATACCAATAACAAACCCACCAAGAGAGAAATTAGGGAAGCCATGTGTTTCACAATAGCATCCAAAACAATGAGTTACTAAGCAATCAAGCTCACAAAGGAAGTAAAATATTTATACAATGAAAATTACAGTACTCTGGGAAAAGAGATGAAAGAGAATTTCAGAAAATGGAAAGACAGTCTTTGCTCCTGGATAGGAAGAAACAACATTGTGAAAATCCTAACAATCCCCAAATTTTTATAACGAGTCCATGCAATCCAGATTAACATAACATGAGCATGCCTCACGGATCTAGAGAAAATATTCCCAAAATTCATCTGGAACCAGAAAGAACGTAGAATAGCAAAAGCAATCCTGTACAACAAAGGAAATGCAAGAGACACTAAAATCCCTGACTTGAAATTAAGCTACAAAGATCCTGTGAAAAAAAGCAGCTTGGTACTTGCAAAAAAGCAAAACAAAACAAAACAAAAAACACCAGACTTGTAAAAAAAAAAAAAAAAGGAACAGATTAGAAAATACAAATGCAACTACAAAAACACTCAGCCACCTTATCTTTGACAAAGGGCCAAACATGTTCACTGGAAGAAGGATAGCCTCCTTAATAAATGGTGCTGGAAAAACTGGCTATCAACATGCCAAAGGCTGAAAATAGATCAATGTCTATCACCATGCACAAAGCTACAGTCAAAATGGATCAAAAATTTATAGAAACACTAAATCTTCTGGAGGAAAATGTAGGTAGAAATTGTGAAGACATAAGGGTAGTGGGGTGTTCTTGAACAAAAACCAAACTGCATGGAAAATACCTCAACAATTCATCAACGGGGCTCTCTTCTTTTTGAAAAGTTGCTGCACGTCAAAGGAAATCAACAATAGAGTAAAAGGAAAACCCATGAGTTTGGCAAAAATTATAGCTGACTCTCTCTCAGACAAAGGACTTCTGTGTGGAATGTACAAAGAATTTTAAAAAGTCAGACCTCCCAAATTCAAAGACACAATCTAAAACTGATCTTCTGAGGTAAATATACACTTCTCAAATGAAGAAATACAAATCTCCAATCAATGTATGAAAAAATGTTGAATGTCATTAGTCCTTTGAGAAAAGCAAATTAGAAGAAACTGAGATTCTATCTTATTCTGGAAAGAATGGCTATCATCAACAATTTAACCAATAACAAATTCTGGAAGGGCTGTGGGGTAAAAAAGAACGCTTCTCTGTTGTTGGTGCTAGTGTAGACTAGTACAACCACTATGGAAATCCATGTGGAGATTCTTCAAAAAGCTAGAATTGGAGGTTTCATTGGACCCAGAAATTCCCCCACTGGGCATTTTTCCAAATGAAGTGAAAACATCATACCTCAGTAATATATGTACATCCATGATTATAGCAATACAATTTGTCATAGCTAAATCTTGGAAAAAACCTCAAATGCCCATCAAATAAGGAATGGATAAAAATGTTTTGATATTTTTACTAAATGGAATATTACTCAGCTATAAAGAGATAAACTCAAGGCTTTTATAGGTAAATGGATGCAATTAGAGACCATACTCATAAGTAAAATAAATGAGAACCACATGTGCAAACTTCATATTATTTTGCTATTGTAAGAAGCTGAAACAGTAAATAAAATCTTAAAGGTATAGTAAATGTGGAAAGGATCTGTCAAAGGGAAGCAAAAACCAGGGAGAAGAAAAGGAAAAGAGAGGGAGGAAGTAGGTGAGAGATACATTTATGTATATATGCAGGATGGCTTGTATGATTGTACTCCTTATTTCTACTGGTCTACAGAGGTGAGCAGTTGATGCTTACATTTTTTTTTCTTGTCTGCTTTAATTCCTTATAACTTTAAAAAAAACAATATTGCATGTAATATTGCATTCTGAACAACTAATTGGAAGACAACATTATGTAATATAGCAACCATTGTTGAATTCCTCTTGTTTTATTTGATGAAGTTCTTTATCATTTCTAATTTTTTAAAAAACTTTTTATTTTCTGCAAAGTTTTATTCCAGAGGGACTGAGTCCTTCTTGCAGCTGCCTTCCTCATGGCGGCCAGCATGTTGCTCAGCTTCTCATGCTTCCTCTTGGCAGGGATGTGTGTCCCCACCCTTTTCTTGATGAATTTGAGGGCATGTTTGTCTTTGGAGACCTTGAGTAGCTCCATTGTGTGCTGCTTGTGGGGGGGGGGCAAAGCTGCACACCTCCCAGATCATGTTCCGCATGAACTTGCTGTGTTTGCTGAGGCATCTGTGACAGCTGCTGTGCCTTCAGTTTGCTCATAGTTTTAGTCACTTTATGGCCGTTGGGGAGGCCCATGGGCATGAGATAGCAGAGGGCCATGGCTACTGTTCATCAATGGTTGCTTTTTTTTTTTTTACTAATTTTTGTACTCTTTATTTTTTACTTTTTAAAGAGAATACAAAATGGTTAAAAAACATAATAAATGATACAGAATATCACTAAAACAAATAATAGGTATTTGACAATGGTCATTGTATTACATAATGTTAATAATGTTATCTTCATATTAGTTTTTTGATTACAAGATATGAACATGCAAAATCGGTTATAAATGTTATAAGAAATTAAAAAGAAGAAAAAAATTTAAGCATCAACTGCTTCTTTCAATAGTCCAGCAGAAATCAGCATTGCAATTATCTAAGTTATCCTGCATATATACATAAATATGGCTTTTTGCTGTCTTGCTTTTGTCTTTTCCTCATCCTAGTTCTTCATTCTCATTCAATAGATTTTTTCCCTTTCACAGTATCTAATGTACCTTTCCAATTTTATTTACTTTTTATAGGTTCTTACACTAGCAAGACAATATGATATTTATGTTTGCGAGTCTGCTTTATTTCACCTATGAATATGGTCTCTAGACTTAGTTTTGTGCATAGTGATAGACATGGGTGTACCTTTAGCCTTTAGCATGTGGAGTGTATTCTCTTTAGATAATTAAAAAATAAAAATATAAAGGCACATATCTGTCTAAAATGTTAAACCAATTACCAATTATCAAATCACCTGAATTTTCAGGTAAAAGGCCTGTTGAGTCTCCAATACATTATGTTTACTTGTTATGCACACTTATTTGGCAATCAGCTTCAATCTACTCCTCTATGTTAACCTGTAGACCAGGCCAGGGCTCTAAATTTACCAACATTCAGCATCCATGTAATGATCAACTCATGTTCAAATCCCTGGGTTATGTACAGATGTCTACTCTTACAAAATCATGTCTTCCACCTTAAGTGATTCCCTGAAAACTTCCTCCTTTCCCCTTGTAAGATTAGCTCATCCACTCCTCTGAAATCTTATTCTAGACTTCCAAAGACATGCAAAGTAAGACTTTAACACATTGGCCACTGTTTTCTGTCATGCATAGTGGCTCACCCTCATGTTGCAGTATATACTTCTTTTTCTATTTGGTCCACACTTGTTCAGTTGTTTCTTTTCCTGCCTTTGATCAAACTGGGGTACTCTGTTTGATACATGTTTTCTTCTGTCAGCTGTCCTCTTATACTTTATGGAGAAAAAAGTGCATCTGGAGACATCATTCTAAATTTTCAACATTCACTATCTCTCTTATATATTCAGTTTTACGCACCTTTCCTGACAGAACAGTTTCTTATATAAGGCCAATTTCTTTGTACATTTAAGCCTCTCTAAACCTAAAATAACAACTTAAAATGTGTCCATGTCTTTCAAAGAATTTTTTTTAAAGTGTGTCTTTAACCATTTGATTCAGCAATGCCCTATCTGGTTATGTGCCCAAAATAACTGAAAAGTAGGGTCTCACCGTGACATTTGAGTGTTTATTGATGGACCAATGGAAAAGCAAGATAGGGAATTTTACATTCTATGAGATAGTATTGCACTTTAAAATAAAAGGCTGTCCTGTCATATGTTAAAACATGGATGAACCTCAGGCATATTATACTACATGTAAGCTAGCCACAAAAGGATAAACATTTTATGATTCCATCTGTATATAGCATTTAATAAAATTGAATAAATGGAAACAAGAAATAGAATGGTAGTTACCAGGGACTGGGAGAGAGAAATTGAGGAACTATTATGTAGTGAGCACAGAGTTTCAGTTTTGCAACATGTAAAAGTGAATATAGTTAATAAACACTACTGCATCATTCACTTAACCTGGCTAAGATGGTAAATTTTCCTTATCTGTTCTTAACCTGAATTAAAATGCCCCCAGACCTAATGTCTTTCTCTAACTGCCAACTCTTTATAAGAGTATTCTGTTTTGTTTTCGGAACCAGGGATTGAACTGAGGCCCTTACGCTTGCCAGGAAAGCGCTTATTCCACTGAGCCATCCCCCAGCCCCAATAAGAGTATTCTATGGTCACTGCCATCTCTTCTTTATCTTCCATGCCGTATTCTTCCCAATGCCATCTTATCTCTGTCCTCATCATTCAGCTAAGGCTTTCGCTGTCACCTTTGTCAAGATCTCTCAATATTTCTGGACTTCGTGTACTCATGGTATTGGACTTTTTTCCTGGAAATTCTTTTATCCTTGGCTTCTGAGAGTCTGAACCATGCTTTCTGCGGATGTCTCTCTGACAACTTAATTTTTATGCTATTGTTTGATCCCCATTTATTTTCTTCGTAAATGGTTCTGTCCTTTGCTGTTCTTTATGTCTTCACAGTTCCTTTTAGCTTTATTGAGAAAGTGCAACTAAACCTGAAGTGTGAGCTCTCAAAATTTTTATCACTGCTTGTCTCCCTCTGCCTTGTCAATTCTATATGAATGCCTCAGAAGTTTTTCAAACTCAGCTCTTCAATTTGAACTCATACTCATCTACCCAGTTTATAGTTGGATGATTTTATCTCTAGTTGTATTTAGAACCTAGGAGTCCAACTAATAGCCTTGCTTTCCTTTATCTTCCACCCCCATTTAGTCCAAAGGCCTAATTATTCTAAAACTTATTCTCAAAATTCATTTCACTTGTTAAGACCTTCAGTTTTATCACCCGCTACCAAGTTAGTCTGCCTCCAATTTTGTCTCCTCAGATCAATCTTCCACATCCTGTTAGGTGTTTTAAAATGTAGGGCTATGAATGAAGTGGACCCACTTAAAGACCTTTAGTGGCTTACTGCTGCTGTTAAGCACTCAACTCCTTAACAGTCACCATACAAAGGCCTTGACTTCACTCTTGCTTCAGCTACCCTGTTTTTGCCACACTCAGCAAGGTGCAAGGATTCTTAATTCATGAAACAATGTACCTGTGCTTATGCTGCTATCACCCATTCATGCTTAGTCTTTTTGAGACAGGGCCTCACTACACAGTTCAGTCTGACCTCGAACTCACAGCAATCCTCCTGCATCAGCTCCCCAGGTGCTGGTATTACAGGCGTGTGCGACCATGCCTGGCAACGTGAGCAGTGCCGTGCTGTGCTGGCCACTTTATCCGTTCCTCACTGCATCAAGAGATTTCAGAGCAGGGATAACATTCTACATCTCTGCATTCCACCGCCAAGTACCCTGCCTGTTTGTGATGTACTCTCTTCTTTGGAGATATTGCAGTGTAAGCCTGTGTGTGTGTAAATATACACGAACGCAGAGTATACATTTTAGTGTCTGCCAGGCACAAGGCACACCGGGTGCAGGCACAAAATCCCCATCGTTTTAATTGAAGTTTTTCCATCATCACCATGGAAAGTGATTGAAAAGCACAGACCTCAGCGGCCCGGACTCCGCAGCAACACACCACCCCTTCCCAAAACAGGGCAGGGGAGGCGGGGCCAGTGAGTACTTCCGGGATAGAGCTCATACGCAGGCTCAGAAGCTTAGAACCCTCCCCCAGGCCAGCTCCACTTCCAATCAAAAGCTGAGTGGCGACGGGTGCTTTAAAAAAAAAAAGAAAAAAGAAAAAAAAAAAGAAACAACTTCCGGCTAGGTGAAGCCACGCTTTCTTAGCAGCAACATGGAGGAATCCTGTGGCATAGACGAGCCGGTGAGGTGCTTTTCTGGGGTTGGGCAAGTAGAAAAGTCTAGAGGATTAGATTACAGTCTTGAATTTTCACCTTGTCCCCGCGTTTTTCTCCCCAGGTTTCCAGGGAGGCGGCGTCTGTGGCAAATGCTCTCTCTCTCCCAGCGGAGTCTTATGGCAATGATGTGAGTATGACTCACCCAAAACTCCCATCCGCACAGCTAGCCCGAGAGCTTCGCGAGCCTGCCTTAAAATTAAATTATGCGCCCCTTCCCCCGATGTCTTCTGCCGGCGCCGTGCGTGTCTGCCCAGATCTTCACCTTGATTCGGTTTATACCAATCTTGGTTCGCCTAGTGTAGTAATAGGCGATGTGAATCTGTGAATGGGCCTCTTACTGCTTTACTCTTTAGAATCACCTGGGAGGTGATTCTAAAAGTAATGACAATTACTAATAGAATCACCTGGGAGGTGATTCTAAAGACCACCCACACCCTGTTCGGATTACGGTCTATGTCAGGATGTTTACGTCGTGAGTCGAGCCTGTGTATTTTTCGAAGTTCCCCAGATGATTCCATTGTACAGCCACAGTATGCAGGGTCCCTGGTTTAGCCCTTTCTGGAGAAGGCATTTGATGTATTTTGAGAAACAAAAAGATGTTGAAAATTATAGCAAGAACCACCTAAGAATGTAACACATACTTGATCAGTGGGTCAGGGCATAGATCCTCTAAGCATGGAGGCAGTGGGCTTTCCTGAGGAACTGGAGGTTGAACAGGATCCTCAAAGTGTAAGTGGACATGGATTTGCAGGTAGGTGAAGTTCATGCATGGTTCAGGCATGGAGGGAAAAATTCAAATAACTTTTCTGAAGTTTTTTTTTTTTTTTTTTTTTGAGCTGGGGATTGAACTCAGGCCCTTGGCACTTGCCAGGGAAGTGCTTATTCCACTGAGCTATCTCCCTGGCCCAATTTTCTGAAGTTTGTGAAGTGGATCCATCCATCCGTTATGTAGTGGGAGAGTCCACAGGAACAGGAGATATTAGTAAGACTTACTTATAACAGGGCATGCTTCCTAAAACTGTTTCGGTTTTAGGCCTTATAGGCTGGGGAGGGGACTATATAATAAACACAAATGGTGATTGTGAAATACTACATGCAAAAGTAAAAAATGGTTTCATGTTCATTATCTTTGTCATCCCAACAACTCAGTGGTATAAGTGGATATGTTAATTACCGATTACAATGATTTGATTTAGTCCTGAGAAGCCAATTTATCTACTGATTTATGTAGTCCCTATTAGTCCCTCACTTTTGACTAGTTGCTGAGAAAAGATAACAGTGGGTCAGTCTGTTTATTATGCTGTGTAAATATGTTCTTTTGATTGTCATAAAAAAGAATAGTGTATTATTGAATTATGTTAGTACAGGTTTTATCCTTTGACGGTAACAGCAATGTTGGTAACCCTTTTGAGCATTAACCAGAAATCCAAAGCCTTTGTAGTTTGTCACCCAGGAGCAGCACTGGGAGATTACTGACCTGGTGTTCTTCACTCCTTTGCAGCCAGATATTGAGATGGCCTGGGCTATGAGAGCAATGCAGCATGCTGAAGTGTATTATAAGGTGAGTTGTCTGTCTTCATTGTTAAGCAGAATGAAGTATATAATTTTAGTGTATTGTGCTGTGTTAAGCATGGTTGCCAACAAGTTGGATAGTTAAATTTTTAAGGTTGTTTTAATTAGTATAAATCTTATGTGTGGAGCTAGGGGTGGGGAAGAATGGAATATGTTATGAGAAGAAAGAGTTGTGCTTCTGTGCCCAGTGTTTTCTTGCTACCTGGCAAAAGAATGCCTAGGTATAAACTGGATACTTAATGAATTTTTGTCGAAGGAAGGAACAATCAGAGAGAGCCATAGCCAAACAGTGCTAGGGCCAAATGTTCCATTTGCCAGATTGGTGGAAGGCACTGCAATGAATTCTAGACTTTTCCAACTTCATCCTGATTTCCTGCCAGGCATAGGCTGTTTATACTTCCTAATGAAAACTTCTGCCTTGAGAACCCTAGGGTTCATGGTGAGTGAGGCTGAAAGGTAGAAATGTGGAAAATCAGAGCTGAGCATCTGTATGTGGTTCTACTCTCTGGCAGCTGATTTCATCAGTTGACCCGCAGTTCCTGAAACTCACAAAAGTGGATGATCAGATCTACTCTGAATTTCGGGAGCATTTTGAGAAACTCAAAGTAGATGTGTTGGACCCGGAAGAACTCAAATCAGAATCAGCTAAAGAGGTAAGATTATTCTGTCAAATATAGTCTATCTGGCCAATTTTGGATTCTGAGTATATTTTAATATATTTGATCTCTTGAAAGTTGTTTTAAGGAAATTATATAAAGAATGAGGGTTTTTTGTAGTTCTAATCAACTAAATGAATTATGAAATGAATCTCTTTTTGGTTCATGGATATTTATGTTATTGAGGCTATTTTTTTCTGTTTGACTTGGACATTTTGAAATCTGACTCACATTGCCTTTGCAGAAGAGTGAGAGGAATCCATTTACTTACATAGGTATTTTATTCAGAAAGCTTGAAGTTGGAGAGTGGTAGAGAGCATAAGAGGAGGTATTTTGTTCTCTGGATTGATATTCAGGATCCCTCTTAAGCCATAGACAGCTAGGGAGCTTGTTTCTCATTGCTTATGTGATTGTCTTATAATAGCCCAGAGGATTAATACACTTGATAATGGAATTTTTTTTTCTCTGAACATAGGCCCTTAGCTAATAAAAATAAAGTGTCTGAACTTTTAACTCTTAGTTACCTGTCACTGATCTTTGGGAAATTGCTGCTTTTCAATGGCCTTCTCCTTTTAAGATCTAACTTGATGAGTTGGATCCAAATTCCTGTCTTCATTTTTAGTTATATAGGTCTTGCTTTAATTTGGTCTTAACCACCCAACAGAAAAGTATAACTACGAGGTATAAAGTGTAATACTGTATTAATATGCTGAGCTATAAAAGGCTGAAGTCAACAACCTCTGTCACTGCAGTGCTGACCCCGCCCCCCAGGGTGCCATGAGACTGGGCGTGGTGGCGAGCACCTGTAATTCCAGCTCTTAAGAGGCTGTAAACAGACAGATCACTATGAGTCCGATCTAGTAGGGAGACTCTGAACACTCTGTAGATCCTTCCCTAAAAACACACACACACAAAAGAACAACTTCTGACAAATACCATCTCTGGTAATAACCCACAACTATTGTGGACTATTGGACTTTATTGGGATATTTTGCTGAATTGAAGTACCTACAATATTTAAACTGGCATCAAGTATGAAAAGGTCCTTTAAAGACTTCTAATACAGCTTCTCTAACAGCAGTGGGACACCCATTTCTGACAAAACAAACCAAAAAAGGGGGATATAAATGAAGGACCATTTTGTAATGAAGAAAACAATATATGTATATGCAAAATAGGATAGATATACAGCTACTTTCTCTTATATCAGTGAGAAGAAAGATTTGTACTAATAGTGTTTAGACAAAAGATCATGGTCTGCATCTTATACGGTGAATAACTACTGGGACGATAACAATATGCAATATATTAATTATTGAAACTGTCCTAACCTGTTTCGAACCTGTCTCATTGCTATTTCTTTCTCATTAAAATTAATAAAAATTTTTTTTTTAAAAATACAAATTCCCGTCTTCTTTGTCTGATCTCTGCTTTAGTGAGCAAGAACACTCAGTTTGGCCTGAGTTGACCAATAACTTTGAAACAAAACAGAAAATCTGCTTAACAAGCCATATCTTAATTCTGTTGTAAAAGATTTACATTTTTTATTTCACATTAAAATATTGTTTTTGGAGGGTGATAGCAGTCTGATAGCAGGCAGAATATATAGCACAGAAACTTGGTACTAGGTTGAGTGTGCAATTAGCAGTCCCATCAGTCCCCTGAGCGGTGGTTATTTTTGTCACTGGGGCAGAGGAAGACCCTCCTCTGGACCAAGAGCATCAGCTTGTTATTTGTCAGCTAAAGTACCTTTTTGCCTTTGTAGAAGTGGAGGCCATTCTGCCTCAAGTTTGGCGATATTGTAGAAGACTACAACTACGGTACTTTGCTGCGACTGGATTGTTCTCAGGGCTACACAGAGGAAAATACAATCTTTGGTGAGCTTGCTGCTGTGTGTGCAGAGTGAGTGAGGGCTCTGGTATTACTGAGAAATCAGTGAAATACATATTTAGGGTGGCTGTCATCTTATGTTTATATCTTTAAAGATCATGTTACTCATAAGTAACTAGATATTTTCATTGTCATTAACATGAGATTAGAATTCATGTCGTGAAGCTTATGTGACTATTTGAATGGTTTGCATGTTCAGCATTATGTATAGATTTATAGTAGCCTTAAGGAATTACTGGAGGAGGACGGTAATTAATTCTATTCATCTTCCAGCCCCCAGGATACAGTTTTTTGCCATTGAAATTGCTCGGAATCGAGAAGGCTATAACAAAGCAGTTTATATCACCATTCGTGACAAAGAAGGCATGAAGGGAGCCAGTGGAGGAGAGCACGGAAGAAAGGAAGAAGCTGATGGTGGAGAAGAAGAGAAAGTAGAGAAAGGAGCAGATGGTAGAGGAGAAAAAGAAGGAGTCACCAGAGGAGGAGAAAAGGAAAAGTGACAAAGAGGAGAAAAAGAGAAGGATGCTGACACATCATCCACAGCTGTGAAGCATTTGTGTAAGGTGGACAGGGCCTAGGAGGCTGGAGGCTAAGACTCAAATGGGGCTGCAAGTAGCGTGGTGCTCCTTGCCCAGACCCCTCTGATGACATGTATGTGCTGGTCAGTGGCAGGACACTCAGCATCTGGCTAGCCTGAGAATCAGGAGCTGCCCTGGTGTTCCCTTTGTATGAAATGACTTGAAAGACTACCAGTCAGGTCTTTTTTTTTTTTGCAGTACCGGAGATTGAACTCAGGACCTTGTGCTTGCCAGGCAAGCACTTATTCTATTGAGGTATCTCCCCGGCCCTGGGTCTTAGTTAGTTGTTACTTGATGCCTTGTTTCTTGACTCTCAACTGCCGGCCAAGTAAAAAGCTTTGTAAATAAATTGCTCTTAGTTCTTAAGATTATCCGTACATATATCTGTGGCTTCTGAGTTGTATTTGTTGTTGTAGACACTTCAGATCCATAATCTTATGTAAAATAAATGTAAATCTTATGTAAAATGATTGATGTACATTTTTTAATTCTTCTCAGTTTTAGCCTGAGAGTTCTCTCAGCCTGATAAGTTTACCTGGTCCTAGAATTAGAAGTCCTTATATAACAGTTGATTCTTGTCTTTAATGTGTCTATAGCTCTCTGCTCTCTTTGATATATGTGATAAAAACTTGATAAGTACTCTGTGGGGACAATAGCAGTGGGCTGAACCTGTGAGAATAGAGAAGACATCTATGTCATACTGGACCTATTTCGGCACTTCTTTTTTGATAGCTAGGTTCTTCTCTGAAAGCTAACAACCATAATCACATAGTAAAATGTGAAGCCTGGCAGTGATTTCTCTTTTATAATGCTGTGGATGATAACATATATATTTATATAGTAAACCATAATAGTTTTAAATATTTTGTCAGACTCCAGAAGTAAACATTGGTTTTGTAAGATAGTAGAGTGTTTTCCTCATCTAATGGCTGTTCAGACCATGTGCTTCACCTTCCTTCACAGTGTAAAGGTTTCTTTGTGTGTCCTTGTCAATGTCCTAGACTTGACTGCTGAAAGTAGAGCAAATCATACTGTTTGTAATATATATATTTAATATTCTTCCAAGTCTAACTGCAAGGCAATCATGCAAAAATGGACTTCCCAGAGCATGGGGCGAGGATGTGGCTTTCTTTTTCTGCAGTGGACATAGGAGAAAAGCACAATTAATTTATGAGTTTTAGGTAAGAGCTCAACGAGCGCTTCACACATCCAGCAGCAACATTGATGTACAAAGCAGAATTCTTTCTGTATGAATACTGTTTGGCAAATCCTTAACACTATTGAACAAGTTTGTTAGAATTATTATTTTATAGAAGTGTGTGTTTCTGAGGAGTTAGAAGAATGTCAGGTACTTCATACTAGGCAGATTTTGTTATTAAGATCTTCTTTTATTGTGTTCATACTCCTTAGTCCTTAACACTGAAGTATCCATGAATATACCCATCCATACGCATTGTTTCAGGGCGGGGAAGAACAGATTTGTTGGCCACATGAAGTTGTGCTTTTGGTAGCCTTTTCTGGTTGCCCACCAGCAGGGTGACATAATGTGTCTCTGACCAGTTTTACAAAAAATAAGAAACGTGAAATTGAGAGACAAAAGACTGTGGTAAAGCAGGACACTGCTGTATACAGCTGTGCAAGAAGTGGATAGTGGAAGCAGGGGAAAAGAGGAGTGATTACACAGAACACTTTGGCTGCACAGCGAAAGCCAGCAATCGAATGCAGCCTCCCAGGTTAGAGGGGCAGCAGTGGGCCTAATGATATTCTAATATCATAAGTGATTCTTAAGGTGGCCCCAACTTTCCCACCCCTTGACAGGCAAGCTCTGCTTGTTCACTGTGGACATATCTTGGAAATATGAAGGGAATTAATTCTTGCGATTAAGGTTGCAAATTGTGGGATCCTGTGTTAATTAGAAGAGATAATCCTGGATGGATCTAACCTAACCAAGTGAGTCCTTAAAAGACTCAAGTAGCAGAATCAGATACTGTCCTGTTGACCTGGTGGAAAGCGACAACCCTGTTGGAGGAGGTGGCCATGCGGCAAGGATCCAAGGGTGTCCCTCCAAGTTGCTGAGTTTGTTTTCTTTCTGGCATACAGCAAGCAAATGGGATCAGGGCTGAGGATACAGCTCAGCAGCACAAGGGCCTGCCTGGCAAGCCCAAGATCCTATGTTTGATTGCCAATACCAAATAAAAGAGGGAATTTTATTGCTGATGGAAGTGAACTGAATTCTGCCTTCAGCGAGTGAATTTGTAGAGGACTTTGAGCCTCAGATGAGATTGACAATGATTTCCGCCCTGTGGGACCTTGTGCAGAGGACCATTAAGTTGAACCTCCTGACCCACAGGGCTAGGAGCTAAATGAGTGTTGTTGAAAGCCATTTATGTGGTAATTTCTTAAAGAGCACTGAAAGTCTATATACTTTGGTACTGGAAGTGCAGTGCTGCAAATAATAAATAGCTACACTATGGGAGCTGATCCTGGAATCAGGCAGAGTGGAAGGAAGATGGAAGTCTTTTCCTGGTACACAATAGAGAAAAACCAGCAGCTGTGAGTAGACATCAGTAGAAAGATGGACTCAATGGATGCTGCTGCCCAGAGCATATGCTACTGGAAACTGGAGGAAGGGGCTTATTAGTAAGTGATCGGGTTGTAGTTAGAGGCTTGGAAGTTTGAGATTTAAGGACTTGCTCTGAATCATTTGGGAGATGTGTAAATTTATATGCTTTATTCAGTGTGTGGCATTATTCCAAGTACTAATGACATCTTTTGGAAGCAGGCAAAATGCAGACAAATTTTTGCATTTGCAAAAGTGAAAAACTGCAGCTGTTTTTAAGTTTTTTTTTTCTTTTATATATTTGGTACAGGGTCTCTATGCAGCTCAGACTCATAGTGATCCTCCTGTTTCCAGCCTCCCTAGTACTTTAGTTACAGGGGTGTGGCACACCCCCTGTCTCAGTGGCTGACTCAGTGTGCCCAAGTGTGGTATCGGCAAGGCCTGTGGTGCTGGGCCTTGAACCCTGGTCCCTATGCTTGCCTAAGCAGGGGCCTGGGGGCTGGGGAGATGGCTCAGTAGAATAAGCTTTTCCCTGGCAAGCACAAGGGTCTGAGTTCAATCCCCCCATTCTGCCAAAATAAACATTCATGAGGAGACTATCAGGAGTGCTAAGCAGGGGATAAGTCCTCTGAGCTATCTCACTGGCCTCAATTTTAAGTTTCTTTTTTTTTTTTTTTTTCAGAACCGGGGATTGAACTCAGGCCCTTGCACTTGTCAGAGAAGTGCTTATTCCACTGAGCCATCTCCCCGGCCCCTCGAGTTTCTTTGTTTTTTTAAATATTTTTTATTCATTTGAATGAGGAAAAAAGATAAAATAGCGATGAAACCATTTCAAAACAGATTAGTAGGATGTTTACAATAATTAATACATTGCATATTGTCTTCATAGTATTCAGAGGACAAATGCAGGTATGATATCTTGTCTAAACAATATTAGTACAATCTTTTATTCCCAGTGAATTAAGAGAAAATAAATGTATATCTATCCTAACTCTTGGTATACATATATGTGTTTTTATTTTCTTACTCCCTTTTTTTCACAACAAAATTGTCCTTTATTTACACCTTTGTGAAGTTAGTAACATATGACACTAGGTTGCTTAGCAACTGATAGCAAACTTTAGCCAGACAGAATGTTCATCTCAGGAGTGAGGTAGCTTGTTTGCTTTGGCCACTGGGTCAAGTCCCACGTACATATATTTGATCAATTTCCTAGCTTAGTGGCTCCCAACATATCCCCCTTTTTGTTTTGTCAGAGATAGGTGTTCCACTGCAGTTAGACAAGCTGTCTTTGGAGAAGTCTTTAAAGGAATTTTTCACACTTGAAACGATTTTAAGTTTCAAGTCACTGATCTTGTAGCATGGCAGGAGTAGAAAATTAATAAAGGGAGCATGTGGAGCCCTATTCCAAAAAGTAGAGATTTGTGCTATAGGGCCACTGTCAATTTTGAAAGCATAGTTTAAACCTTGGGATATGAATTTGCACCCAAACTGAGCTTTAATGATTCAAAGCCGCTCTTCTTTTTTAATCATTTTACATTTTTATAATTAATTTTATTTTATTTTGAGAAGTAAAAACAAAAACAGAAAAAGAAAAATGGTAACATAAAACAATGTGTATGTTGCATATTTTCAAAACAGGAATAACTAACAATGGTAAATCTGTTGCTCACATTAACATATACTACATTGAAGAAATAATTGAATATTGATGTGTACTTTCAAGAAATCTTAATTTTGGGCCTGGTGAGATGGCTCAGTGGTCTAAAGCACCTACTTAGAACAAGCTTAGCAAAGCACAGGGACTGCGGTTCAATCCTCCAGCACCACATGCCAGCCAGCCCCGCCCCCGGTGGGCTGAGCTGGCCACACACACACACACACACACACACACACACACATAGAAAAATGTGGACCTCATTAAAAAAAATCTTAATTTTTTATTCCTTTTATTTTTGTTTTAATATATTTTAAATAGAGTATAATAGTTAATAAGGCATTAGGAATGGTACATATTTGTTTATTTATTTGTTCATTCATCTGTTTGATACAGGGTCTGACTATGCAGTTTGGACTCATGGTGATCTTCCTGTTTTCAGCATCCCCACCACAGGGCTTACAGGTTAAGCCAACATACCCAGACTCTGGCTGGCTCAGTTCGCCTGGGGTGGGACCATGTAGCAGGAATAGTACACATTTAGAAGACCAAGCTAAGAGGCATTCAACCATGGATTTTGTATTTCACATTGCTATCCTTGATGTAGTTGCTCAGATCACAGATATTACAGTTAGACAAGGTGAAAAATCTAAACATTAATTGCTATTTTCAAAAAAAAAACACTCATGGAAATTAGGAGTACAATCATCTCAGACATCCTGCATATATACTTGCATGTTTTTCCCTCCTTTCCTTTTTCCTATCTTTTATTCTTTGTCTCATCTTTGTTATTTGATCCTTATGTTCGTTTCTTTCTGTTTTACTATATCTATTATACATTTAAGGTTTTATTTACTCTTTCAGGTATTTACACTAGGGAGACAATACGGTATTTATGCATGTGGGTCTGATTTATTTCACTTATGAGTATAGCCTCTAGATCCCTCCATTTACCTATAAAGGCTTTGAGTTTGTCTTTCTTTATAGCTGAGTAATACTCCATTGTATAAAAATATCATATCTTTTATCTATTTCTCAAGAAATTGGCATTTTGTTGTTCCCAAGATTTGCCTATGACAAATTGTGCTGCTATAAACATGGGCACATATATATCACTATAGTATGATGTTTTCAGTTCTTTTGGGAAAATACGTAGAAGGTGAATAGCTGGATTGAATGGGATTTCCAGTCCTAGTTTTTGCGGATTCTCCACACTGGATTCCATAGTGACTGTACGTCTACCTTCCCTCCAGCAAGGGAGAAGGGTACCTTTTTCCCCACAGCCTCTTCAGCCTTTGTTATTGATTTATAGATGATAGCCATTCTTTCTGGGGTGACATGGTAGCTTAATTTTGTTTAAATTTGCATTTCTTGAATGGCCAGTGCTGTGGAACATATTTTCATGTATTTATTTGTTACTCATTTTTCCTCTGAAAAGGGTGTATTCATCTCATGTGCCCATTTTTAGATTCGGTCTTCAAATTTCAGAGACTGAATTTTTTTCAGTTCTTAATATAACTTAGAAGTCTTTTTTCTCACTGAGTATGGGTTATGATTTTTTCCCAATTTGTAGGTTGTATTTTCACTCTGTTGGTGATTTCTTTGATATAGAGAAACTTCTCAATGAGATAAGTTCCCAGTTGTTGATTCTTTGCAGTATTTCCTGTGCAGTTTGGTTTTTACTCATAAACTGTCTATTTATTCCTTTGTCTTCAAGATTTCTACCTACTTTCTGTGGCAGGAGATTTAGTGTTTCTACTTTGATACTTAGATGTTTAATCCACTTTGAGTTTAGTTTAGTGCATGGCAATTGACCTGGGTCTAGTGTTAATTTTTCACATGCCAAGAGCCAGGTTTTCAATCATCATTTGTTAAAGAGTCTGTCTTCCAATGAACATGTTTGGCACTTCTGTCAAAGATAAGATGGATGAGTGTGTTTGTAGTTGCTTCTGTATCTTCTATTGTATTCCTCTGATCCTCAGGACTAATTTTTTTTGGCAGTACTATGCTGATTTTATCACAGTAACTTTGTAGTATAATAACAAGTTAGGGATTGTAATGCTTTCTGCCTTGCCTTTGTTGCCCAGGATTGCCTTGGATATTCTAGGTCATTTCTGGTTCCAAATAAATTTTACATGATTTCTCTAGGTCTGTAAGGTATGTTGGTGGTATTTTGATAGGCATTGCATTAAATCTGTATAACAATTTTGGGAGGATGACCATTTTCACAGTATTGGTTTTTCTTATCCAGGAACAAGGAGTATTTTTCCATGTTCTGAAATCCTCTTTGATGTCTTTTTCAGAGTACTGTAATTTTCATTTTCTAGATCTTTTATATCATGTGTTAGATTAATTCCTAAGTATTTCATATTTCTGGATGGTTTTGTGCAGGGAATTGTTTCTCTAATTTATCTCTCAGTGAGTTTGTTGTCTGTGCAGAGGAGTGCTATTGATTTTTGGGTGTTGACTTTACAACCTGCTGTGCTACTGTATTTGTTTATTAATTCTAAGACATTCTTGGTGGAGTTTTTTGGGTCTCCCTAGTAGAGTATAAGGTCATCTGCAAATAATGGTAGTTTAACTTCTTTACCTATTCTTATTCCTTTTATTTGTCTCTCTTGTCTAATTGCTGTAGCTAATGATTCCCACAATACATTGAATAAGAGTGGTGATAGAGCACATCCTTGTCTTATACCCTATTTGAGAATAAAAGATTTCAGTTTTTCCCCATTTAGAATTCTATTGACTTATTGGACTTGCCATAGATGGCTTTTGTCAAATTGAAGTAGAAACTATTCCATTTTTTTTTATAGGGCTTTGACCATAAATGAGGTTTTTGACTGTCAAAAACCTTTCATATATTAAGATGATGTTGTGTTTATTGCTTTTGGCTCTATTAATACAGCACATTACATTTATAGATTTGTGTATGGTGAACCATCTTTGTATCCCTGGGATGAATCCTACCTGGCCATGGCGTATAATCTTGATGATTTTCTTTGTTCAATTTCCTAGAATTTTATTGACTATTTTCAAATGTATATTCATGAGGGAGATTGGCCTCTAGTTCTCTCCTTTGGTTGAATCTTTGTCTGCTTATGGTATCAGTACATTACTTTCATCCTGGAATAATTCTCGGAGTATTGTTTTCAATTTCATTGAAGCGTTTGAGGAGTACTGGGATTATATATTCTGTAAATTTTTTGTAAATTTCAGCTCTGAATCCATCAGAATCTGGGCTGCTCTTTGTTGGTAAGTTTTTATTACATTTTTATTTTCATTGATTGATATTGGGTTATTCAGAATTTTTATATCTTCTTGATTCTGTTTTGGTAATTTGTGTCTGTCTAGGAATCTGTCCATTTCTTCTCTGTCTTCAATTTTGTGAGAGTAAAGATTTTCAAAATAGCTATTGATGATCTTCTGAATTTCCACAGGATCTTTAGTTATTTCGCCCTTTTCATTCTTTATTGCTTGAATTTCAGTTTTTTCTTTCCTCTCTTTGATGAGGTTAGCTAGGGTTTTATCAGTATTGTTTAATCTTTTAAAGAACCCTCTTTTAGATTCATTAATTCCTTTATTGTTTTCTTTGTCTCAGTTGCATTCATTTCTGCTCTAATTTTTATGATATCCTCCCCTCTTTGGGTTTTGGGCTTGGTTTGCTCTTCTTTTTCTAGAAGCTTGATGCGCAGCATTAGGGTATTTATTTGTTTTCATTGTTTTCCTAATGCTTGAATTCTGAGCTATAAATTTACCTCTAAGAACTGCTTTCATTGTATCCCACAGATTCAAGTAAGTTGTATTTGATTCAGGTAAGTTGTGTTTGAATTTTCACTGTATCGTAGGCATTGTTTAATTTGTTGTTTATTTCATCTGTAACCCACCGGTTGTTGAGAAGAGTGTTAATTAGCTTCCACATTCTATTTTTATTTTTGTGGTTTCATTTCTCATTAATTTCCAGTTTCAATGCCCTGTATCAGATAATGAGATGTTTTGTGTTTTCTTGCATATCCTTAACCATGGCCTATGGAGTATTATGTGATCTCTTTTAGTAAACATCCCATGTACAGCTGAAAACAGTGTGTTTAAATGTTGCTCTATAGAACACTCTATATGTCCACTAAGTCCATTTCTTTAAAGGTGTGGTTCAGTTGTACTAGCTCTTTGCTAATTTTTTTCTGGTTGACCTATCCTTTTGAGGTAAGGGGGTGCTAAGTTCCCCTGTTAAGATTGTGGTATTGGATATTTCATGTCTACTAAAATTCTTCTTATATAGTTGGGTGCTCCATATTTGGTACATACATATTTATGAGTGTTATCTCTTATTCTTGTTTTTTTCCCCTAGCCAGTATGTAGTGATCTTTTTCTTAATTTCATTTGAACATTCTTGGACTGAAGTTCTGATTTTCTCTGCACGGAATTACTGCTGCTGCTTTTTTCTGATGTCCTGGGGCAAGTAGTATTATTTTCCATGCTTTGACCTTTAGCCTATGAATTTCTTAATGGGTTAAATGTGTTTCTTGTATACAGCATATTGTTGGATTTTGTTTCTTAATCCACTCTACCAATCTGTTTCTTTTTATTGGCAAACTGAGTCCATTTACATTGATTGTTATAATTGATATGTATTGACTTATGTTTGTCATCTTATTTTCCTGCTGTTGGTTACCTATTTTTCTTCTGTGTTTAATTGTTTGCCTTTTTTCTTTCTTTCTTTCTTTCTTTTTTTTTTTCGGAACTGGGGATTGAACTCAGGCCCTTGTGCTTGCCAGGGAAGCACTTACTCCACTGAGCCATCTCTCCAGCCCCTGTTTGCCTTTTTTGGTGGTTTCTTTCCATTGTGATTCTTGGAATTGTGGTCATTTTGATCCTTTTCTAGAATATCTTTTAGTACCTTGTGTACGGCTGGTTTGATCATTATTAATTTCTTTAGATGTTCTTTGTCATGGAAGTATATCACTTGTCCATTAACCTTGGAAGAGAGTTTTGCAGGGTATGTCAGTGTGTGTCAGAATTTGTTTTCTTTTAGGAGTTGAAATACTTTTCTCTATGCTCTTCTTGACTTAATGGTTTGTGGGGAGAAATCTACCATTATTCTGATGTTGTTCCTTTAAATGTCATCTGTTTATTTTGTCTTGCAGTTTTTACTAGGTTTTCTTATGCTGAATTTCTGGGACCTTGACTATCATGTTCCTGGGTATGGTTTTAATTGGATTGATATTATGGGGAGTTCCATATGCTTCGGTTACCCGAATGTGAGATTGTTTCCCCATATTTAGGAAGTTTTCTGCTATTACTTCTTTTTATATTGTTTCAGTTGGTTCCTTCTTTCTCATTGATGCCTACTAGTCTTATATTGTTCATCTTTGCATCATCTTGTGGCTGTTGAATAATTTTTTCCTGAATCCTAGTTGTATTTAAGAGATATTTCCTTACTTTTTCACTAGCTACAATGCGTTCTTCAAGGTTTGAAAGTCTATCTTCACTTTCATTCATAAGGTTTTTCCAATTTTTTTTTCATTTTTATATCTTTGTTATTTGTACTTCTTTATCAGAGAAGTATCTATTTCATTTTTTTTAACATTTAAAAATTAGATTATATTTTAAAAATAGGATAAAGAATTCTATGCTTCTCGTGTTTGCACATAAGTCCAAAAATCTCACCGTATGCAACCTTGAAGCAGGACAGTCCCACAATATTCCTTTTCCTGTCTCTTGCTTTCATTCACCACCCCCTTCTTCTTGAACATCCCACCTA